>NC_058099.1:46128043-46430217 GCF_020171115.1 Neogale vison
TTATTTATTTTTCTGTGCTCTCTCTTCCTGTCTTTTGCCAGTTTTTGTATTAGGTACTTGATCATTTTCTTCTCCATTATGGGGAGTGTTTTAAATACTAGGGATATCCATACCCTGTGCTGTAAGTTGCAAACATCTTCCTCAGTTTGTCACTTACTTGCTTATTTTTAGAAGTGAATGTAACCTCGAGATTTTATTGTCCTCATATTAAAATAGAAGATGAAGCTTAGAATTGGATCTCTTAACTTCTCCCAGTTTAAAATATTCTCATCTTTTAATGGCCAGGATTCTCTTCCATCTGTGTTTGGGCTCAACACCTTCAAGCCTCAACACCATCTTCTTTGTAGTTTCAGCTTCCTCCCAAAAAACTGGCTTAGTCTGTCCACCATAACCACTCTGTTCCCTGTCATCATGGCATTTTTCTCGGGCATACAGAGAATTCTTGCCTTTCATGCCCTGTGTCACTTTGTGATGCTGGTGCTTGCTATCCTTTTATAAACAGTCCAGCAAGTTTTGAGAAGATCCACCATGTTTTGTGGAAGTGTTAGTACTAAAATTAGGTCTACAGAATTCAGCATGAGGAGAAAGCTCATTGATTCTTTTTTTTTTTTTACTTTGTATATAGTATTTTGTGATGCAAAATTTTTTGTCTTTAATTTTTATGTAGTAAAAAATGTCAAGTTGTTTCTGACCTGCTTCAAGATTTTGATTTAGAGAAATTTTTATCCACACGTGGCTTATAAAAGAACACAGCTGTGTTTTTTCCTGCTATGTTTGTGGTTTCTTGTTCTGATCCACTTGATATTCTTACAGGTGCGCAGTGTGAAGAGGAACAGATTCAGTTTTCTCTTACTCCATATGGCTTCTCAGTCGGCAAAACACTATTAAAAGATTTATGGTAGACCCTGACTTCTGGATAGAATGGACTAGCTTGTGTATTGATAAGACAAAGTAGAAACAATAAAATAAAAATGATAATTGTATAAAATGAATTGTTTGCAGGTACCGCTGAGCTGTCATGTCCTTGGGACATGTAACTTGGGACGCAAGGGTCCCAGTTACTAGAAAGCAGGGAAGTGTACTGAGATGAACCAGATGTTCTCTGCCATTTTTGCCCTTGAGGATCTGCTGAGGTAGAAGTACCCAGGACTGGGGGGCTGAGAAGCTGAGAAACTAAGCATAACACAGACTAAAATACTGAGAAGACCTTGGGTTCACAATTTAATAAGTTTTGACAAATGCATACTATCTTGTAACCAACACTCAAACAGGATATAGAATATCTCATCACCCCAGGAAATTCCCTTGTGCTTTGTTCCAGTCAGTACCCTGAAGAAGCTACTACTGTTACGATTTCCTTCACCACAGATTAGATTTGCCTATTCTCAAACTTCTCATAGTGGAATCATAGAGCATGTACTCATTTACGTCTTTCTTATTTTGTCAAACATACTGTTTTGATACTCATCTATGTTGTTTGTGTCAGTATGTCTTTTGTTTTTAGATTGGCTAGTATACTTTTGGGGAATAAAGGTCCATCCTAAACTGTAACCCAGTTGCCCAGGTCCTTGGGTATCTTCTATGCCTGCCTTACTTATTTACATCCCCTCTGGGGCCAGACTTTTCTCTGTGCCCCCACTTGGCCTTATGTATACTTCTCCTGTGGTACGTACACGGTTGCAGGCAGAGACGAGGGCTTAACCATCTTTATCTCCAGGTTTAGCACAGTTCCTATTACATGGGAAATGGCCAGTATATGAAAGACTTGACTAGGATTCTGCTTTTTTTTTTTAAGATTTTTATTTATTTATTTGATAGACAGAGAGAGATCACAAGTAGGCAGAGAGGCAGGCAGAGAGAGAGGGGGAAGCAGGCTCCCCGCTGAGCAGAGAGCCCGATGTGGGGCTCCATCCCAGGACCCTGGGATCATGACCTGAGCTGAAGGCAGAGGCTTAAACCACTGAGCCACCCAGGCGCCCCTAGGATTCTGCTTTTTGTGGATTGATCGCCTATAACTCTGGCACTGCCACTCCACATTTGGTCGGCTTTGAACCTCCCTTGTCTTGAACAAGCCCTCAAATTTATGGTCTTAATTTGATCTTTTGAATCACTGCCCAACATTAGAAGTGGAAATCTAATCTCTAATAAAACTGTAAACTGATTAACATACTACTTGGCATGCATTAGTTGCTTAGTAAGATGGGGAAAAAAGACATGGGGAATCCAAGCACAATCCTTCTTGGGCCAATCACTGACATCACAGTTCTAACCAAGGCCTGCAACTGAGCCTGGCCACGTTATAAAACTATTCTTATTATTTCCAAATAACAGCAAATTTGGTTTTCTTTCTTATTTTTCATTAAGAAATCTATTCTGTTTTATGTGCACCATTCCTGTCTTCATCAGAAAATAAGTTCTTTGCAACAAGGAACTATATCTTCCAGTACTTTTTTCACTTGCCCTAGGACTGAGCTATGGTTATATACACACTGCACACTCAAAAATATAGAGAAAGTGGTGATAATGAGTTCAGAACAGAATAATGAATAGATCTAATCCCCGAGGTGCTTGATAACATACAGTGCACAGAAGAGCTTACAACAACTATCACTCCTGATAGTAGAGCAAAATGAACAAAAAGATAAAAATCAAAGAGAACATCTGGATAAAAAGTGAGAGGGAGCAACAGAAGAGAAACTTAGCCATAAGAACGTTCTGTAACTGTGGATTGCCAAACTCAAGGGAAAGGTTTAGAAAAATATGATAGGCTCCACTTACAGGAATCTTAGTTTCCTTAGCAAACGGATTTGGTAATTGGAATTTTTGTTCCTTCTTTCCCTCTGGGAGTGTGTGGATGGAAGTTAATGAATGTGGTAAAATTGCACAGTGTCTTTGAAAATTTCAACTTCTGAAAGACCCATTGCACTACATCTGTGTGATTTGCATGACGGTATGGGGATGGTAAAGAGGACCCAAACCTACCAGATGTTTTCCCTCTGAAGTTTCAGACTCCAGACTTGAGATCACATAACTGAGAAGGAATAAAATGGAAGAAGAAAAAGCCTCCAGGTTTATAGCAGATGATTGTAAGCCAAATTGCATGGCTTTGTGGATAAATCTCACCTGGTAGTCTACTGGGGCAACTTTTCAGATTAGCATACTCAAGTTGCATACCACTGTCTCTAAGTCTCCATCCACTTCATTAGCTTTCCTTTCTTCTCATGTTTTCACAAGTTGTTCAAGTAACTACTGCTGAGCAATAAACTACCCCAGACTTAGTAGTGTAAAGCAGCTATTTTATAAAGCTTATAGATTCTGTGGGCCAGAAATTCAGACAAGATAATAGAGGATGGCCCGTCTCTGCTGTGCAGTATGTCAGTCTTCGTGTTCACCGGGGTTTAGTGGAACCAAGGGGACAAGCATCTAGAGGCTTTGTTACTTGTTACCTGATATTTAGGCAGGGGTGACTCAAAGCTGGGCTTGGCCGGGACTGTCTTTACCGCTTCTCTAAGCACTGTGGCTGAGTTCTTAGAGGGAGAGCCTTGAGGCCCAGCATTCCGAGAGAACCAGGCAGAAGCTCCTGGCTTTACTACCCAGCCACACAACTCACATATATTTACTTCTTTTATATTCTGTCTTCTGAGCAGCTTTAAGTGCTATCAGAATCTAGGGGAGGCAGACCACATCTCTTGATGAGAGAAGTATCAAAGAATTTGTAGCCATAAAACAAAAACAAAAACACCCCAGCTATGTCTGTACATTAAAGAGCAAACACAAACAACAACAACAAAAAAGGTATTTTTTTAGTCAACGCTTTCTCAGACTTGCTCAGAGGACAAGTTATGCATTTGTTTCTTGTCCTTTTGCCATGAATAATAGTAAGTCCTGGGGTGCCCAGATGGCTCAGTGGGTTAAAGCCTCTGCCTTCGGCTCAGGTCCCAGGGTCCTGGGATTGAGCCCCGCATTGGGCTCTCTGCTCAGCAGGGAGCCTGCTTCCCCCTCTCTCTCTGCCTGCCTCTCTGCCTACTTGTGATCTCTCTCTCTGTCAAATAGATAAATAAAATCTTAAAAAAATAAAAATAGTAAGTCCTGTGTCACAGGGTTCTAGATTGGATTCTGACAATGAAGCATGTGCATGATATTTGGAAATTGGAAGAGAGGCCATTTTTAGTACCTGATGATGGTGGGCAGGTGGCAAATCTCATCTTCACTGCTACTGTCAGCTGAATTCATTCATGGCAATACCCTTAATAGTCCACAGCTTCCTAATTTCCTAAAACCCAGCAGTCTTTTCCCCTCAGCCCTTCCATCAGTTCTATAGGCACTATTTCCCTGTATTAAATTCCTTCTTCTTTGAAATGCCTAGAGAAATTCCTCTGTTTTCACAACCGACCCTTCAATCTATCTAATTCAATTGTGTATATTTCAGTGGATTAGAGAGTTATTTTATAAATATCAGTTTCTACAAGTCAGACATATTCCACCTGGGGATTTGCAAAAACTGCTTTTGTAATGTAATAGCTAATTTTATTTACCTGACTAATTTATATTTAACGTCTCCAAATAATTTAAAATACTTAGGCAAGTAACTTTGGCAATCAAGTCATTTAAATCTGACAATTTTTAGTGAAAAGAAAAAGAATGTTTTGACAATACCCCATTCTGGGGTAAAATGCCATGAATACATAAGGAAAGCCTAAGTAGTTTAATAAACTCTTAAGTGATATAATACATACTGAATAAGTTATGCTAAATGCCCACGGACAAAAATACATTTGAAATAGTAAAGAAAGCATAATTGAGTTTAGTTTAGTTTTTGTTGGTGTTCTCTTCCAGTTAATAGTATTTATCAGAATGTCTGCATTACACTTAGCAACATAAATATCTATGGCACTGCTCAACTATAAAAGTGGTAATGAGATATATCATGTGTTTTATTTTGTCAGTAAATGTGCATGGAACATAATACATAAGCACACTATTAGTTCTGTCGGAGTCAAAGATGGAAACAACACTGTCTTTCCTCCCGGAGGTCCTATTACTGTTCAGTAATTGTAAAGACAATAAATAGGTTTTAAAAAGATTATAGTCAAGCTCGAATCTAATTGAGAGTGGGACAAGGCCAAAGATTTTGGGCAAAATTTCTGACTGCTTGAAGGGAGTTCCAAAAAGTCACCCTTTATTCTTGATCCTCCTTATATCTCGACCCAAATCTGGACCCTGTGCCTGGAAAGTGCGTGCATGTGCGTGTGAGAGAGATGTTAGTGTGTCGACCGTCGTGCATCACATTGCTCTGTTGCTGACAACATGGGGTTAGGACTGGATCATGGGTCCCCTAGACCACTTGGACATGCTTTGCTGCTTGACCCCATTCATAATCTTTGCCAAGGACCTGAGTAATGAATGCTTTTGATCACTGGGGGAATTAAACAGAGACTATTAATGGTTGGGAAAAATATACTTTAAAATGAGTATCTGATATTTAAAAAGGAGTACGTTTTGGGGCTGAAATAAGGGAAGGGGAGTTGTATTTATAGGGAACAATAAATGCAAGACAATAAATGCAAGGCATAGCTACTCAAGTAGCTTGGTGGTGTTTGAATATATGTGGTAAGCAGACCCTGGAAGAAGGGGCTCCTGAGAAAGGAAGGGGCTTGAGAAAGGGAGAGGATAGAGATAGAAGAGCTTGTGCTTATCTTAGAGTTTCACTCTGTATAGAAAGGGGAGTCAGGAGTTGAGTCATCATTGTATTGCAAGGCCAGAGCTGTGCTTTGAAAAAGATCACTCTGGCATTATGGAGAATGCATCAGAGACAATTTGAGAGAACTTGAGGTAGTCAACACAGTGATGGTAAAAACAGCCTTCTTAAAATCTGGTTGGGGGGCGCCTGGGTGGCTCAGTGGGTTAAGCCGCTGCTTTCGGCTCAGGTCATGATCTCAGGGTCCTGGGATCGAGCCCCGCATCGGGTTCTCCGCTCAGCGGGGAGCCTGCTTCCTCCTCTCTCTCTGCCTGCCTCTCTGCCTACTTGTGATCTCTGTCTGTCACATAAATAAATAAAATCTTTTTAAAAAAAAAAATCTGGTTGGAGTTCAGGGACTTCTCTACTACATTTTCCCTTCCATTGTGTGTGGTGGTGTATGTGTATCCTAGGAGAAAATGGTTCAAGCATCGTACCATACCTGTTGCTGTTACTCTCTCAAGGAAAGTTTATGACTCTGATGCCTATTGTTTCCTTTTACTGCACAGAGCAGACTAGCGCTACAAGAACAGAGAGGAGGGATAAAAATGAAGTATTTAAAAATAAAGTCAAGGTTGTAATAGTCAAACAGGAATTATACAAGCATAACAATCTCCAGTTTTGGTAATTCCTAAAATTCAACAAAGGGCTCAAATATTTATGAACTAAAGTTCACCAGAAGACTCTTTGTGGAAAGAAATCAATAAATGTAGTAGGATCAGAAAAACAATCCACAGCTAGGAAGGAAAAGCCAAATATAATGATGCCTGCTGAGATAGGTCAATCTTATTATGTGATGTCTTAAAGAGAGTTTTTAAGCAATAATCTGGAAAGACAGGAGATTTAAGAAAAAAGAAGAGGTAATTAGAAATATATTATGCTTGCTAGTGGGAAACACTGCATTGATTTCTCCTAAATATGTTAATGGGCTCCTCAGAAGAGTTCTTGGCTTAAAATTTTGGGGACATGTTAGACTTTTTGAAGAAACTGAGACTTTTGCAATTTTATCAAACTCCTGGCAAAGTAAAATAACCCGGGACTTAAAAAATGCAAATACTAGCTATAAATGAAGAACTCAAAATGGATGAATTCAAAGACATTTTCATTCGGAAGTGCCAATGAAAGTAATAGAATACTCATTTGTGTGTGCCTGTGTATAATTTTGTGGTAATTAAAGTTAAAAATGAGACTGAAAGGACCCAGGGGCCCAGCTGTGAGTTAAGGAACTCCCAGGAATATAGTGGAATTGAGCATTTAACCCTAGTTTTTTTCCTGAGTCTCTAAAAGTCGGAGATTGGAGCCAAAATATTTCATGTTCAGAAATTTGAATGTTTGTATTTTTTTTTTGAAAGTGATGTTCTAGGGGATGAGCTACCTTAACCAGACTCATATGAGAGGGATGAGCCAACCAGAGTAAAGCATAAATTTGTAATGAGAAATTTAGCTTCCAAGCACATTGGTATACTTTTTTCAGCTGATCTACTCAGTGTGGGAAAAGCTATGGAAACAGGCCCCATTCCGACAACTTCTTAGTAAACTGGAATAGAAACAGCCAGAAAAAGCGATAGAATTCAAATGGCTGGAGTCTGGAGGGCATGATAACTTGGGGGTTCTCAAGTGATATAAATCAATGGTAAATACCCAGCCAGGCTCTCTGGCTTTTTCCTGAAGGAGGCTAACAGCCTGTTTATAAATGTCCCCCCTTTGTGTACTTTTTCTGGGCACTGTATAGACTATTTTTCTTTCGAGTTCAGGCAAATATTAGGATAGAAGGACAGGAAATCTAAAACACTTTTCATGAGTTTAGTACAAACGAGAGAGGGAAGAGGTAGGAGTTTCCGAGGGCTAGAGTTAAGGTAGGCTTGAGGAATGGAAGGGAGTTATAAATTGAGCAATTTTGACCTGAAGCAAGAATGATGAATCAAGTCTCCAGGGACAAGCATCATGGAGGCTAGAAGTGCTAAGAGCTGAGGGTACTACACACTCGTTGATGGGTTGATGGTAGACAGCTATGATGTCAGAGGTTTTCACCTGAAGCCAGCAGGGTAGACATGGGGGAGAAAGTCTTTTTCTGTGGGAGAGCAAATAAGAAGATTAAGGGTTAAAGGAAGATGAGTAGATGGTAGATGAGTAGATGGGGCAGAAAAAAAGAAGGAAAGAAACCTTGAGTGAGGTAACATCTATAAGGTTTTGATTACAGCTGCTTTTATTTTATTATTTTATTTTTAATTTTTTTTTAAAGTAGGCTCCATGCCCAGCATGGCACCCAGTATGGGGCTTGAACTCACAACCCTGAGATCAAGAGTCAGATGCTCAACGGACTGAGCCACCCAGGAGGCCCTATAGCTGCTTTTAAATTCTGAATAATCCGGACTATTTCTAAAAGTCCTTAATGGCTAATAATCCAAGCATTGAACTTCCTCAAGGAAAGATTGAACTTGGCAGGAACTACAAAGTCAAAAACTAAACTCCCTCGGAGTGACCAGTAGTCTACCACACCCAGGTCCGAAGTTCACGAGAATTCACAGGTGATGGGACAAGGTGTGACTACCCATATGTGCTGGGCCAGGAGGAAATAACATGTGTGCCCATATGTGAAAACTTCTTTTTTTTTTGCTTATTGTGTTCCTGTGGGATATGAATGCCGAGCCCCATTCACTGTTAGAGCTAGGTGGCACAGGGTTCTATCTGTTGGATGGCAGCCACAAAAGTCGGGGTGCTCGATGTGTAGACAAGCTCCATCCAGGGAGAAGCTGGAGAATTGGTTTTTATTGTTGAAATGAGTTGGAAGGAGAATTGGTGTGGATATTAATGATGGTGTAGAGATGAAATTATATTTCATCTCTAAAGTGAGTGAGTCCATCCCAGAAGGTCTCTGTTAAAGGCATCATGCAGAATTCATGCCCAACTATAGCATCACAGAAACAGCATGAGGACCAATTAGTGGCAGATACTCTTCAGAGTGTGTTGAGGAAAGTAAAGGCTTTCTAGAAACACAATTATTAAAGCCAGTATGTAACTCAGAGCAGTTTTCATGAAGAGACTATGAATAAGCATGGTGATAAAAGTAAACATTGTTTCAGCCTAGGCTGGAACCAATATACACAACTGGAGCCCATAAAAGGGGTTTAGCAGGGACTATATGTTTCAAGGAGAGGAAACCATGCTAGATTAGAACTGAGATGACTTTTTAATACCCTAGCAAAGGATTTTCATTAACCTTTTAGTGAGAGGAACTGCTTATGTATTCTAGTCCTCCCGCTATAATAATTGCATGTGAGTATACTCAAGTTAGCTCTACAATAAATTGCATATACTTTTCATTTCATAGGATGAGTAAAACATCTTTAAACAAGTATTTTCATCCTTTCACAAAGTCTTAGTTAAAAGCAACAACAGCATAAATAATAACCACAAGCTTTGGGATTGATATAGATGGGCATTTGGGTTGAACAAACTTGACTGATGGAAATCAAGGCTCTGGATCTCAGTGGGATAAACTAGATGGGCTCTAGTTTTTGTTCGTTTGGTTTTTTCAACACTTTTTTCTTCTCAGAGAGCTACATGCTAAAAAGGTAGAGATATTAGAAGCAGCAAGGGCCCAGTGCCAAAGCTAGGGACACATGAAGGCACATGAAAGACTGGCACGGATTACGATTTAAGTCAAGGTCATGGGTTGAATGGTGAGTCTGCTATATTGGGCACACATGCTGAAGGTCATACTGGCTTTCCAATGTGTTTCCAGGGCTTTCCCAGGACACTAAAGAATAAATTCCTGCCTCAGCCCTAGAACATCAGCTTTGGAACTGTTTTCAGATCTCGCTTTGTACAGGTAGGGAAGTCCAGTCAGCCTTGGGAAAGTTTGTAGCCAAGGTGGCCAAAAGTTCCTGGCCATTGTCCTAGGGGACTTCCTGGTTCTTCTTCCCTACCCCATTGTCGCAGGCACCTGAAGTACCACGTGTGCGGAAGTAGAAAGGTATAAATTACCCTTCCTCCTTGAGCTGGGGGCTCAGACCTTTGGGGAACAGCCTCTTCTGAGCCCGCTGGTGTTAAATCTCCGGTCCTCCAAAGCCTCCGAATGCCGCTTAGTTCTTCCATCAGGATCCAGTCCAGGTTCCATAAGAGGCTCAGGTGCTAATTTAAAGTCGTCACATTTTCCAGCTGAGCAGGGTTGGGAAGGTTTGGTCCGACAGCAGATGTGAGCATCCTGTAAAAACTGCCAGCCGATTGCAGCCGACAAGAGGACGAAAGTGCTCAGAAACTGATTCACTTGCGTTGTCAAGGGCTTAACGCCTTGCTATTTATTATTAATTGTTCTCCATAAAACTTTCGTTTACAAATCATTTAAATTAGGTTTTCCTCCCAAGGGCTGCTGATTAACTCACAGACTGTGGAAAGAAGTACAGGGGGAACAAGTTAAAAGCCTGCCTGCGGTGACGCGTCAAGGCTGGGCGGGTAGAGCCAGTGTGAAAACAGAGGTTTCTGGAGTCCTCGGGGCTCACCGAGTCACTGCGCTGTAGGGCGTCACCGCGCAGCTCCCTCCAGCCAGGTTTGGGATTCTTCGAGCAGCTCTGGCCACAGGCGGTTTATAGATCATCTGTTTGGTGTCCACAACGACAAATCATCAAGTGTCTGAGCTGCACAGTAAGTAATAGACTTAAGATACCTTCATCTGACTCTGGAGTCTGGTAAAAACTGGTTTTTCTATACTCTGTTTATGACTTCTCCAGAGGCCCGCCCAACCCCTAGAATATTCAAGGAAAGGCGGTTTGTATCTGAGTGAAAATATGTTCATCCCCAGCATTGGCTGACTAGAATAAAGGTCTGAGAAACGGAAGCATGAGAGAACTGAAACAAGGCCCTACATTTGACTCCCACGGTTGACAACCCACCGCCATCAACTGATAGTGCCTTTTGACATACGTTCTTTTAAGTCAGTAAGGCTTTTGAAAAATATCAAAAAAAGATTTCATTCCTTTTAGCTGTTACCAAAATTTGGAATATAGAGATATATGGAGGTGATTTTTTGTTGTTGTTGTTTTTCTAGTCACATAGTTGAATTTCAAGATGATCCGTTTCTACAAAGTGTGACGCGATTAAGGCAGCTTTTGACTTTTCTCTTTTAGTAGAGACTGTTAGACCCTTATCTTCTCCTATCTGACTAGTCAAGAGGCAATGTTACATGGAAAACTGGGAGCATGCCTCGTCCAGGACACATTTTTGAAGTGTTTATCTGTTGTGGTCAGGGCCTTCAGACTTCTCGTTCCTCACCCCTGCTCTTTACTTCACATTGTGCCTCTGGCTGCTCAGACCATCCATGTTTAAGTTCTACCTAAGCATCTCTGTACCTAAAGCCCTTCTCCTCATATTCCAAAATTACTCTTCTGTTTTCTAAGTCTCTATTAAAGTACTCATTACTCTGGGGATATCTCAACTGGAATTTAGGAGGGAAGTAATTTAAAGCAGCCAGTGCATTCTCCATAAAGGACTTAATTGTTAAACTAATTCTCTTAGACTTATTTACCTTTCAAAATGGGCTTGTTAACCCAAATGAATCTTGATTTGGTAGAATTTCACACCTGAGCAGAGGGAAAGAGACCTATTCAGGCAGTGTGGAGAAGGCATTGTAGGGCAGTGAGATCGCCTCACTCCTTGTTGTCTATCCTGTGGACTGACCTGTGAAGTTAGTGAACTACACATATTGATCGAGTTGTTTGTAATTTTATCACTGCTGCCCTATAGAATATCGATCAACTTAAATATGTAATTTTGAGGTGACCTGGATGATTACTAAGAGGCATCTGGCTTGCTGGTCTTGTTCCCAGCTCAGCCAGTCACGCATAAGGTAGATTCCTTGCCTGGACTCTAAGCTGCTCATAAACATTCTGCTTTGCTTGATACGGTCCCTTGCTCGCCTTCCTTGAAGTTCGTTAGTGGGTCATAATAGCAATAGAAATTATGTCCTTGTTTAGTAGTGGGTTTCTCTCTCTCTTCTATAGTACATGGTTGAGTTGACAACATTTACCACTTGGTAACTTGGGGTCCATAGGAATGAGATGTAAAATAGTTCTAGACCATGGGTTTCTCGTGGTGGGGATAGGATGACAGCATATTTTCAAAGGAGCTGGTTGGTAGCTGTCGTCCATGGGGAGATGGAAAGAGGAAGGCTGATGGCAAACTTCATTCCTTTCATATTCCCTGCTCTGCCCACACCTTCCTCTCCCCGCCCGCCCTGGCCGGGATATGCAGATTTGGTCTTAGGTGAAACGGATAACTTTCAGCATCTGGTATTGAGAATTTCACTTCATTGTTCACATTCCTTGGAGTTTCTGGGGTAACTTAATAAAGAAAAAGACCAATTTGGATTTTAGGAACGTGAGAAAATTTTATACTGTTTGTGAAGCCAGCAAGCCTCCTGGGAGGCAGGCAATTAGATAATTTAGGATTATTTCAAAGCTATGTATATTGAATAGAAGACACATATAGGTCACAGAAATCACTTCTTAAATTAGCATTACTTAAGTCTTTCAGTCTCCAGCCAACACTGTTACCTGAGAGGCTGTTGACATGAAGGAAAATATTTGTACGAGGAATGAGAGGAGTCAATGACTTTGACTTTCTTTGGAATTTTTTTTTTTAAAGATTTTATTTATTTATTTGACAGACAGAGATCACAAACAGGCAGAGAGGCAGGCAGAGAGAGAGAGAGAGAGGAGGAAGCAGGCTCCCTGCCGAGCAGAGAGCCTGATGCGGGACTCGATCCCAGGACCCTGAGATCATGACCTGAGCCGAAGGCAGCGGCTTAACCCACTGAGCCAGCCAGGCGCCCTGGAATATTTTTTATCTTAGCGTGTCCCCATCCGTGTTTTCCTCATGAGCTCCAGGCACCTTTCAGTGTTCAATTCTTTCCCATAAGGACTAGGTATTTCTTAACATCTTGGAGGTAATTTTATAGAATTTTATATTCTACTGCATAGGCAACCATATTGGATCAGACAAACACTAACATTGCTTACACCTTAGTTATCTACTCTAGGAAGGTGAGACTCCTCTGAGACCCTAAGAAGTGTAGGTTATGACTAGTTAGCTCTTTTTAATAGATAAAGAAAATTAAAGATTTGAAGTTGCTTGGGTCTAAATGGCAGATAAGTTTATCATGGTCCAATTCTGAAGAAAATAGGAGAAATAATTTTAATTGGTGCAGAGTTGAATTCAAACCACAGCTACTTTCAGGTCGTGGTCTGGGATAGGCTTCCTGTAAGAACTCTATTGCCCTACACTCAGCTCTCATGCATATGGCTCTGGGAAGACAAACTCTGTCTTTAAAAAAAAAAGAAAAAGAAAGAAAAGAAAAGTACTTGCCTAGCTTGAGGTACCTGGAAAGCATGCACATGCATAGTGGTCATTAGAAAATTTTTGCAAACTAGCTCCAGTGAAGGAGCTCTTGCTGGCTCTTTAGTGAAATAAAGCCACATCTCCATCTCTCTGTAACTCCAGGTTCTCCTGTGCACTGAATGCCTTCCCTGGAGCAGGGACAGAAACAGTCAATTGGGGAGGAGGGGTATGGTCAGAGTATAGAATCGATGACATTTTCTTTCTTGCATTGCCTGGCAGACTGCCTTCTTGGAACACACACATATAGACAGTTGTCACACATCTTAATTATATGGAGCACAACTGTAGATGACACAGAAAATATATTTGCTTCTCTTAGAAAATATTTGATAGAAAACATGTTAACATCAATCTGAAAAAGCCCGCAGTGCTTGTGATATGGTAGAAATATCCTGTGGAGTTACTAGAATCCAGAGAGCCCTGCTAAATGCTTTGAACTGCCCTTGACGGATTCCTTTCTTTTCCTCACAGAGTGAGCACCCGTGCTAGCTGGCATCATAGATGTCGCTTTCACTTCCCATTGGTGAAGGTATTTCCCAGTACGGTCTCTGCTCCCGTTGTTTTTGAAGTTGTAAACCAAATCGTATTTGCCATTACTCAACTCAAGGAGAAACATTTTGTTTATAATTACGTTATGAGGCATGTTGATGTCCTTTTCTCTTTTTAAAGCTAATTCAGTTGGCCTAATAATACTCCCAACATTTGTCTGTCTTCACAGCACCTGAACTGCGGAGATCATCTTATTTTATTTGTCTACTTGTTTGTTGTGTGTGCATGCCAACAGAATGTAAGCTTCATGGAGGCAGAAACCTTGACTGGCTTATGTACCACCATATTCTGAGCACCTAGAGCAGTTTGGGTCCACAGGAGGGAAAGAATAAATATTGGTTGGATGAAGGAATGGAACAAAGCCAGAATATTGTCTCATCCCTGGCTACTCCTTGGGCTCTGTGCCAGCCCTTGTCCTACTGACCTCCAAATGTCAGAGCTCTCCAGGACTCCATCCTGAGCCCCATCTCTTTCCTAAATTTGCTCTTTAGGTGAGATACTATCTATTTCTTTGGCTTCAATAGCCTCATACATGCTGACAACCTCCAAATATATCCAACCAGCTAGGCCACCTACGGAGTCCAGACGTGACTGTGCACTTCCTCCTTGATCTGCATTGGAATATCTCACAGCTTTACAAAAGTTAACTTTTAAATCATACTCTCAAACTTCGATGCAGCCAGCCAACCCCTCCCTCCCCCAAAAAAGAACAAACGAAACAATAATCAAACAAAACCAGTCCTTTGCCTGTCTTAATCAGCTCTATAAATGATAACACCTCCCACGCGGTGGCTCAGAGCAGAAATCCAGGAGTCATTCTTGACTCATCCTTTCCTCAAGTCCCATAGCTCCTCTATCTGGCTGTCTTATTGTTTCCACCACCAAAGTATATCTGGAAATGTGTTTGTTCTTTCTTTCTCTGGTGCCGGTGCATTTCCTTCCACTTTTAATAGCTCTGCACCATCATGGTTCCTACTCCTGACCTACACTATTATGTTCCACACAGTGACCGGAAACCAGATGACGCTGTTCCCTGCCTTAAAGCCCTCCTTGGCGTCAGAGTCCTTCCTCGCTGTGGCAGATGAAGATCTAAAGGATCTCATCTAGGCCCTTTCTTCCAGTGCCTTTCTCACTGATCATGCTTCAGTCATTTTTCTGTCCTTGTAACTGCTTAGCTCTTGTCAGTCTTGGAATTTCCACCCATGTTCATGCTGACAGGGCTTCTTCTCATGATCGGGCTGAGTTCTTCTCACCTATTCGTGTCTAAAGAGAATTTTCAGACATCCCACGTAAGGTGCCCCCCCCCCATTTATTTGAAGTTTTATATTGTGGTAATCATTGGAATGACTCACTGAATATTTTTGCATTTCTTCCATCTGAGCACACTGTGGTGCTGTACTTCTTCACTCTTCAAATTTAAATATGACCATGTGACTTGCTTTGCATAACAAGACATAAGTAGGAAGGATATGAACCACTTTGGAACAGAAACTTCAAGATCACTGTGGGATTTGCCACCCTCCTTTTCCACTGCCGTGGAGATTGTTGAAAGCACTTGTTAAGGGAAAACATCTATCATCCTGATTCTCTGAGTGACAGGGATGTGCAGACCATTCCTGTAGACTTGCATTGAGCAAATTGCGTGAGTGGAGGGAAGAAAATCTTCACTGGTTTGAAGCCATTGAGATTTGGTGGGTGCTCATCAACAAGGCATAATCTTGCCCAGCCTGACCAGTGCATATGCTGACTTGCTTGCTTTATTTCTTTATTATCTTTCTCCCACTAGACTATGAAATCTATAAGGGCAGGAACCATGCTTATATGATTCATCAGTGGTATTTAGTAAGTGACCAAAGGCATGACACAATAAGTGCTTTAAAAATAATCTTGAGTGTATGAAAGAACAAGTGAAATTTTCTCCCCCTTGGTGGCTAAACGTGACTCAAAATCATGTACTAAACATTTCAGTGAAGTTATCAGGGGTAGTAATGCTCACATAAATTTAGACAGTACTTTACAAAATCCCATAAAAGGTACTTACCCATTTGCAAATCTGTTGTGCCCAATATTTGGTATATGTGGTAAATCCCTGAAGTGCGCAAAGGTATAGAGAAAGGCGTGGTGATCACCTGAATGGGGTGCAACGAATGCAGTACAGTGTGTGGGAAGTAATTACTTCAAGGTAAATCTTCTAATATACGTGCTGCTCCCGGTTCCCTGGCTCTCCATGATGACTTTATAGTATACGTGTATACTAGTATAGTATATCTGTGCCTGACGTAAAGGGAACAGGACACCTGCTCTTCCAAATATGGTGACAAGGTTGGCCCTGAGAATGGACAGGACTCCTCTTCTGTCCAGATAGGGTGACCAGAATGGCACTGGGACTGTTTTAAGGATGGTGGTGGACAGAGGGGAGGAAGCCTAAGGCTTTGGTTGGGTGTGAGAGATTCCGTCATATACCCAGAGCTTAACAAATTCTTAAAAATCTTATAGTTATTTTAAAAATTATGATCAATAAAGTTATTTTGCCAGCATTCTCTCACTTGCTTCTCAAAATAAAAAATAATCCCTTCACTCCAGCATGTAGACATTTCTAACTCTACTTTTCATATGAGAACACTGAGATTTAGAAAGACCACGAGGTGACAATTTGTAGCACAGCGGAAGCTCAAACCGGACTTTTGCCTCTAAGCCTTCCTTCTGATGAACTTCTGTAGACCAGGTATTTTTAAATGAAGTCAGTAGTTAGCAAGAGTTACTGTTTTACAGAGTAAGGAATTGTGGTTTGTTCAATCCCAAAGTTACTTAGTAGCAGAGCTCTTGAAATACCGCCTGTCCTGCTTTCCTCCGTTTCCTCCTTGGACAATGGTTTTTGTATTTGCACAACTAGAGGCTGTTTTGGCCAAAAATTACCATGCCATCAGATTGTTGGCTGCTTCTTCCTTCCTTTTTCCTTCCTTCTTCTTCCTTTTTCTTCATTATTTTTTAAGCTGTAATAATTATCAGGTGCCTAAACAACTAATACTCCAATACAAATATTAAAAACCTCAATATAGCATTGTGTTATAATGTAACAGTAGTGTTAGGGTGCTTCCTGTAAAAGTCAGCAACACGAGGAGGGAGCTACTCATTGACAGATGTGCTAGTTACTAGTGGCTAAGTTTAACCTCAGCTGCCTGCTCCAGTGGCATTCTGTGGCATCTGTTTTTATCTGCCACCAGGAGTCAGAGTGTATGACAGCAGCCTGTTGACATTTTTTTTTCCTCTTGAACATTTTAATTTTTTGGAACGCAGGGTGCATGTATGTTTTTGTGAAATAATTTGACATGTAACCTTGTATAAATTTGAGGTATACAGTGTGTTACTTTGATACATTTATATATTGTACCATGATTGGCATTGTACTGATATTTAGCATATTAGATAGTTACAGTATAGTATTATCTGTATCCATTATACTGTGCATTAGATCTTTATAACTTATTTACTGATCATTATAAATCTGTATCCTCAAACACCATCAGTCTTATCTCCTTACCCTTCTTCCCCTTGTAACCGCTTTTTTACTCTTTCTTAAAAGTTTAATTTTTTAATTACACAGATAAGTGATATTGTACAATATTGGTTTTTCCTCTAATTTAATTTCCTCTTAACATAATGCTTAACGTCCATCCGTGTTGTCTCAAACAGCAAATATCCTTTCTCACTGCTGAATAATATTTCATTTTATATGCACACACACCGCATTGTTTTTATCCATTCACCTATTGATGACATTTGGGTTGTTTCCCGATCTTAGGTATTGTGAATAATGCTGCAGTAAACATGGGAGTGCATGTATCTTGTCAAAATTCTGTTTATATTTCCTTTGGGTATAGTCTCAGAAATAGAATAGCTGGATCCTATGGTAGATCTATTTTTAATTTTTTGAGGAACCTCTATATTGTTTAACACAGTGACTGAATGAACTTATGTTCCCATTAATAATGTATAAGCAGTACTATTATACATTATTTGCACCATACCTGTTTTCCCTTGTCCTCTTGACAACAACCATTCTGCCATGTGAGAGGTGATGTCTCACTGTGGCTTGACTTGCATGTCTCTGATTAGTGATATTGAGCATCTCAACATGTGGCTCTCCCCATAGCAAAAGAAATAATAGAATGAAAAGACAACTTACTGAATGGGAGAAAATTTTTGCAAGCCATAAATCAGAAAAGAAGTTAACATCCAAAATATATAAAATACTCATACACCTTAACAAACAAATGAAAAACTAACAATTTGATTTTCAAAAATAGACAGAAGGGGGTGCCTGGGTGGCTCAATCCCTTAGGCGGCCGTCTCTTGATTTCAGTTCAGATCATGATCCTCAGGGTCATGAGATTGAGCCCTATGTTGGGCTCCCTGCCGAGCTCCCTGCTTAAGATTCTCCATCTCTCCCCCCGCCCCTCTGCTTCCCCTCACCCCTACTTGTGTTTTCTCTCTCTCTCTCAAAAATTTAAAAAATTAAAAATGGACAGAGGAACCAAATAGACATTTTTCTAAAATGGCCTGACTTCTTAATGACAATTATGAAAACTTCTTTAGCTACCTAGAAGAATACAGGGTTTTAGGGAACTTGAAGGCTGTAAATCTTGTTATATGAGCCCTATAATCAGTAACTATTTGAACATCATTGCTTTCTTACTTATATGTTTTTTTTCCTCTCTAGAATGTTCTTTTAAGGATTAATTATATGTGATGGGGATTTAAATTGGTACAACCACTGTGGAAAATAGTACAGAGGTTCCTCAAAAATTAAAAATTAGAAATACTGTATGACCCAATAATTCCACTACTAGGTATTTATTTAAGGAAGCAAAAACACTGATTTGAAAAGTTATATGCATCCCAGTGTTTATTACAGCATTATTTACAATAGCCAAGATACAGAAACAACCTGAGAGTCCAGTGATAGACTAAAGATAAAGAAGATTTTTATATACACACATGCACGCACACATGGAAGGACCTAGATAGTATTATGCCAAGTGAAATAAGTCAGACTGAGAAAGACAAATACCGTATGATTTTACTCATCTGTGGAGTATTAAAAAAAAAAAAAACAACCCAAACCCCAGATGGGTAAACAAACAAACAAAAAGCTGAATCAAATCTGTAAATACAAAGAACTAATGGTTGCTAGAGGGGAAGGGGATGGGCAAAATGGGTAAAGGTTAGTGGGAGATATAGCCTTCCAGTTACAGAATGAATGAGTCATGGGAATAAAAGACAGCCTAGAAAATAAAATCAGTGATATTGTGATAGTGTTGTATGGTGACAGACAGTAGCTACACTTGTGAGCATAACACAAACTTGTCAAATCACTAAGTTGTATGCCTGAAAATAGTGTAACATTGGGTGTTAATGACTGTTAAGTTAAAAAATTAATTGAAAAAGTGATTAAACATATCAGTTCAAATTTTGATGGGAGTGTCCTAGGAGCAAAGGCAGTGATGGCAAAACAAATTTTAGACCCTAACTGCAATAGAGTTAATTAATACCACTTAAGTCTTGGTCCTTAAAGGTTCCCTTTCTGCCCTTACTATCTCGTTTCCTAATATCAAACCAGGTACTCCCAGCTCTTTTCTATGGGAGGGTGGTCCTTTGAATAAGGGCACTTTTTCGGTGGTAAAGGTGAGCCTGCATTAATATTAATGATTACAAAGATCTTGGAAGTGATTAAACCCAAGTTTTCTCATTAGAAAAAAGATGATAGTGTCAATTTCACAAAAGGGCAAGTGAAATGATAAATGTAGGTGTGTTTTGTAAAATGTAAAGGAGTCTGTAGTTTTTATTAATAGAGTAATGTGTTAAATATAGAGATAACAATGTCTACCTTTAAAGCCTGTGGAAATTTTGAGAAAACTAATGAGATTATATTTATAACACTCTCAGGCTTCTTCATAAATAATTGGTATATAATGTCATGCATAATTAATGATTAGTTAATTTTTTTGTTTTTGTACTCAGTTCAGGGAGGCAGTATCTTTTACTGTTTAAAAAAACAACAAACCAATGGATAGAAAATGACCAGGTTGAGAAATAATTATCAACTTGATAGACCACACACCTAGACGTACCAATAGTAGAATTCCCAGGATGTCATATTATCTTCAAGATATTGTACTTAAAAGAGTATATAGTTCTTGTCTAGTATTACTGAAGTCTTTGCGAATTTAATGAAGGTAGTCTCAGCTGGTTTGGCATGGTAGAATAGAATTTGAAGTTGATTGTTAACCTTGTTCCAATGACCAAATTAAACTGCTATTTTAAGGAAGGAAGCTGGAATAAAACTTAAAAGTATTAGACCAATTGTGTATAATGCTGGTCGATCATGAAAGTTGTTAATACTAAAGAGACTTGTCAAAGGAAGTTCTGAAAAAATCCTGTAGATATGAAGGGGGAAAGTAAGTATGAGTTAGGAAGTTTTTACATTCAAACTTCCACAGAAGAAACTATATGAAAGGTCTCTTATAGTCTGACTTTCTAATCATCACAGTTTAATAGCTACTCTGTGCAACAACAACATCCATACTAGTCTCTGCTTCCTCACATAATCATAACATGCTATTTACTGATATTTCCAAATGTCTGGATCAGTTTAATAGCTAAAGCATGCATATATAAGGACATCTAACAACACATGATTGAGAGATATATATTTTGAAGAAGAGACCCTTGAGGAGTGTGGTATCCAAGCTTACAAAAATGGGAATGGCTTAATAGTTACGCATATGTGTTTCTTGGTACAGTATCTTTTCAATTCTTTTTTGTCTAATTTTTTTCATTGTGTTTATTTTTTTATTATTGATTTGTAGATGTTCTTTATATATTATGGACACAAGGTATTTATCGGATATATTATTTGAAAATATTTTTCCATTCTGTGTCTTATTTTTTTCATTTTCTCAGTTGTATTTTCTGAAGCACAAAAGCTTCAATTTGATGGTGTTCAATTTATCAGTTTTTTCCTATATGGATCATGCGCTGGGTATACTGTTTAAGAACTCTGCCTAACCCAAAATCATGAAGCTAGCCTCTCTTTGAGTTCTTTAAAAAAATTTTTTAAAGATTTTATTTATTTATTTGTCAGAGAGAGAGAGTATAAGCAGTGAGAGCAGCAGGCAGAGGAAAAAGCAGGCTCCCTGCTGAGCAAGGAGCCTGATGTGGGACTTGATCCCAGGACCCTAGGATCATGACCTGAGCTGAAGGCAGACACTCAACCAACTGAGCCACCCAGGCATCCCGAGTTCCTTGAAATTTTTAATAATTTCAGCTCTTACGTTTAGGTATATCGTTCATTTTGAGTTAATTTTTGTGTATGATATGAGATAAAGGTCTAAATTCATCTTTTTACATGTGGCTGTCCAATTGTCTCAGCACTGTTTGTTGAAAAGACTATTTCTATTCCCCTTCTAATTGCCTTGGTATGTATCAAAGATTAATTAACCATAAATGTGAGGATTTACTCTTGGACATCCAGTTGTTTTCCTTTGACTTTACATTTCTTTCTTGAGCCAGTTGCACCTTATTTTTGGTTACTATATCACTATAGTAAGTTTTGAAATTGGAAGTATAAGTTCTCTAATTTTGTTCTTTTTCAAAATGGTATAGGGTATTCTCAAGTCTTTTGCATTTTAATATGTTTCAGAAACAACTTGTGAATTTCTACCAAAAAAAAACCACCCCTGCTGATGTTTTTTTTTTTTTTTAAAGATTTTATTTATTTATTTGACAGAGAGAGATCACAAGTAGGCAGAGAAGCAGGCAGAGAGAGAGAGAGAGAGAGAGAGGAAAGCAGGCTCTCCACCCAGCGGAGAGCCCGACGTGGGACTCGATCCCAGGACCCTGGGATCATGACCTGAGCCGAAGGCAGCGGCTTAACCCACTGAGCCACCCAGGCGCCCCCCTGCTGGTGTTTTGATAGAGATTACTTTGAATCTATAGATCAATTCGAGGAGAATTGCCTTCTTAACACTATTGAACATGAACATAGAATACTTCTCAATTTATTTATATCTTCATTCCTTTCTCTCAGCAATGTCTTGTAGTTTTTGGTGTACCAGACTTGTACTTCTTTTATTAAAATTCAGCATAGGTATTTTTTTTTTCACTCTTTGAGGCTATTGTGAATGCAATTGTTAATTTCATATGTGGGCAGCTCATTGCTGATATTTAATTGATATTTCTGTATCTATCTTGGCTCTTTTGACTTTACTGAACTCCTATGTTCTAATTTTTTTTTTTTACGTGGATTCCTTAGTATTAGCCTTGTTACACTCTTTAAGACCCATAGTATAATGTTGAATGAAATGATGAGAGTGATCATCCTTGCTTTGTTCCCAGTCTTAGGGGAACTCACTCAATATTTCACATTAAATACAATATTAGCTATTGATTTTTCACAGATGCTCTTCTATCAGGTGGAGGAAATCCCTTATTTTCTTCCTAGTTGGCTTAAACTTTTTCCTAAATGAGTATTATATTTGTTCAGTATTTTCTGTGTCTATTGAAAGGATTATATTTTTTTCATTTTTTCTATTAATATAATAAGTTGTGATAATCAATAGAGATATAGTTTATTAAAGAGCACCAAATGCAAATTTTAGAGATGAAAAAATGTAACTGAAATAAAAAATTTGCTAGGGGTATCAACAGTAGATTTCAGATGGTAGAAGAAAAAAAGTCGGGAAACTTAAAAACAAAATTGGAATAGAGAAGAGGAAAAGGAAGATCTATGGTATACCATGATAGTGCATAATGGGCTCCTAGAAGAGGATAAATAGAAAGTGGGTGAAAAAATATTTAAAGAAATAATAGCTAAAACCCTTCCATATTTGAAGAAAATAATTCAGACTTCCGAAAGTTCAACAAACTTGTAGGAGAGACACAAAGAAGCTCACATCTACAAACAGAATCAAACTGTTCGAAGCCAAAGACAGCAAGAACATCTTGAAAATGGCAAGAGAGAAAACCTCACATACAGGAGGGAAAACAATATGATGAGCAACTGACATCCATAATGATGAAGTTCGAAAAGTAGTAAGATAACATTCAAGTGCTGAAAGAAAAAAAGTAAACCAAGAATTCTATATTTAGGAAAACTGTAAACAACAACAAACTAAAAGTAAGTGCAAAGATAATATTATCTGAATATAGAAAATACCAAAGAATGTATCAAAAACTTCTGAACCTAATAAGTGAGTTTAGCAAGTTTCCAGGATATAAGACCAATGACCCAAAATAAACTCTGACCCCATATACCAGTAAATAACATATATAATTTGATAATTTTGTTAAAAAAATCATTTATAATAGTTCCCAAAAGGAAAGTAGTTAGATACAAGTCTAATAAGATATGTATAGAATCTGTAAGTGAAGGACTACAAAATGCTGATAGAAGGAATTGCAGTAGCTCTAAGTACATATTATTATTATTATTATTATATATGTATATATGTATATAATATACTGTGTACATTGACTCTTTTAAATAATTTCTGTCGTTGATTCTCCATTTATTGGATCATTCTTGCCCTAGTTTCCATTAACTCTTTAGATGTGAGTTCCTTTAGTTCTTTGAACATATTTATAATAGCTCTTCTGAAGACTTTGTTAAGCCTGTGCCTTCATTTCTTTTGACTGCTCCTTTTCCCTGAGTATGGTCATATTGCTTACTTCTCTGCATGACTTACAATTTTTTGCTGAAAGCTGGATATTTTAGGGAATACATTAGAGCAACTCTGTATTAGAATCCTCCCAGGTTTGTTTTTATTGCTGTTTGGTAACTTGCTTGCATTAAATCTGTGGACATGTTCTCCCTCAAGATATGTGATGGTATATGGACATTGATATATGTTCTCAAATTAAAAAAAAAAATCCCTCTGTCAGCATAACTTAGTGATTAGCCATTGATTGGTCAGAGTATCTTCTAAAATACAACCTCATTTGAATCAGTAAGGATTCTACTCTTTGCCTGTGGATCTGTGTCTGGATTGGGGAATGCAGTCAAAGTTGAGGCAGTTTATAAATTTAGCCCCCCCCTTTTTTTTCTTTCCACTCTCATGTCTCTTCTGAGCATGCACAAGTTTTCATCTCGGGGTTGTGTATTTGGCTGGTTCCCCCTCCATCTCTTCTTGATCTTGTGCACAGCTCTGTAAATGCACACAGCCTTTCAGACCATCAGAGTATTTAGGAGCTCCTCGAAGCCTCCTGCAATGCTCTCTTGTTCCATGGATTATTACCCAGTTATATTTCTGCCTATTTAGCTGATCTGTTGCTTGCCACAATCGAAACAGCCATTTCAGTTTAGGTGTAACGTCACCTACCATTTGGCTCCCAACTATGGTATGTTTTTTTGCCATGGCCTACTTAAAAATCAAATCGGCCCCCTCTGGCAGCTAAGTCTTCTTTGCAGAGCTTACTTTCTTGTCGTAGAATTACCATTCTGATGAAGCCAGGGGAAGGTTGTACGCTAGACCCCTGGCTAAAACACCACACATTCTTGTTGTTCTTACCCAAGGTTCAGTAGCTTTGCTTGAATGAACACTTTCAAATTTGTTGTATGCCTGAGGTTGATTTCCAGAGCCCTGAAATTACTGTTTTTTGACAACTTTATCAAGTTTTATTGTGAAGAAGATTTGATGGTCTGCCATTCTGGAAGTCTCATTTCCCAATTAATCTTTTAAGAAAATTAAAATGTGAAAGACATTGTCCATGTTTACTCATATATTTACCATTTTAGTGCTCTTCATTTTTGTGTGTGTGTGTGTGTGTGTGTGTGTGTGTAGATCTGAGTTTATATCTGGGTCTAAGAATCTTCCCCCTGAAGAAGTTGAATGTTCTTTCTGTTATAAGGTTGATAATGAATTCTCTTATCTTCTGTATTTCTGAAAAATTCTTTGGTTATCTTATTTGTGAAATATTTTTTTCCTGAGATTTAGAATTCTGAGATGAAAGTTTGTTGTTTTTTTTTTCTGTCTCAGCACATTGAAGTTGTTGTTCCATTATCTTAGGGTCTTCATTTTACTGACAGAAAATTGGGATATTCTGATCTCCTTTATGCTATGTACTGTGTACCTGTTTCTACTTCTTATTTATCACTGATTTTTAGCAATTTGATTATGATGTGTCCAAATGTGGCATTCTCTGTGGTTCTTCTCTTTGGTGTTTGTTGATCTTCTTAGATCTACAGGTTTACATTTTAAATCACATTTGGCAAATGTAATCATTCTTCAAATCTTTTTTCTGTGACCTCGTAACTTTTCTTCTTCTGGGAGAATCTTTTTTCTGATTACTAACAATGTTAGCTTGATATCGTTACACCTGTCACTGTATCTTTTTTTTTTCCCAGTTTTTTTTTCTCCATGGCTGACTATTTTCTATTGCTAAGTCTTTTTAATTCTGCTGTTGTCTTTAATTTGTTGTCAAGCACATCTGAGAGGGGTTTTTTTGTTTGTTTGTTTGTTTCTTTTCAGGCATTGTATTTTCCAGCTCTGGAAATTCTGTGTGGTTCTTTAAAAAATACCTTCCATTTCTTGCCCCATCATATTAATGTTATGGCTGTGCACCAACTGAACATATTTTCAATAGCTGTGTGAAAGGTCTTGCCCACTAATTGCATCATCTCTGTTATTTTTATTTTTTTTTCATCTCTGTCATTTTTTCAGTCTGTTTCTATTGATGGCTTTTTCTCTTGGTAACAGATAATATATTCCTGATTCTTTTGTGGCTGCAAATATTTTATTGGATGCTCAAGATTATTAATTTTACATTGCTGAGTAGTAAAGTTTTTGGTGTTTGGAGCTGGTCTTTGGTCTGGCCAATGACACTTATTTGTATGTGAGAATGATTCTTTTGAGGCTTGTTGTGTATCTTTGTGATACATCTAGAGTTAGAATAACTCTAGAGCTATTTTGTCCTGACTATTAAGACTTCATCCTTTGGGAGTCTTTTTTTTTGTTTTGTTATTGTTGTTGTTGTTTTGGTTTAAGATTTTATTTATTTGACACACAGAGAGAACAAGCAGGGGGAGCAGCAGAAGCAGAGGGAGAAGCAGACTCTTCACTGAGCAGGGGGCCCAGTATGGGAGTGGATCTCAGGACCCCTAGATCATGACCTGAGTGGAAGGCAGATGCTTAACCCACCTAGCCACCCAGGCACCTGCATACTTAATGGAATCTTCCCATTCTGATGTGTAGAGAGACTCTAGTCCTATGAGAGCTCTGGGAGTTATGTAGCCTTGATTTATATGCCTTGTTCCCCCCACCTCTTTTTTCTGGAAGTTGTTGTTTTCCCTCCTCATGAAATTGTATCCTAAGCAATCACAGCCAAGGACTCAATGGATATTGAATTTGTAGACATCTGTTTCTTCGTAACTCTCTTCTCTTGGCACTCTGATTTATAAAGTTTAGCCATCTTTGTGTCCCTAAATTCCAATTTTTATTTGAATGCTCACTTTGGTTCCAGTTTTCTGGGATCTGTTTGGGTTCCCTTACCCTAAACCATGTTCAGAATTGCCTCTAATCTGAAGCTGGGACTGTTACTGGGCTAATAAAAATACAGGCACCTGTAATTTAAAAATTTAAATTTTTATTTGCCTGAATTTCAAGTAAAGAGCAGATACTTTCTTAGCAGAGACTTTCTTAGTATGTCTCAAATGTTGCCTGGGACATACTTTCACTAACATTATTTGTCTGAAATTCTAATTTAGCCTAGCATCCCATATTTTACCTGGAAATTATATATTTATCATAATTTCTAATTGTTTCCTGCAGGAGGACATTTCTGTAGTAGTTACTCCATTGATAGTAGCAGAAGTCCTGATGTTACTTGCTTATGGACGCTGTACATTGTGAATCTAACATTGTTGATTTTCTCACCTTGTTGTCTTCTTCTTTTTTTTTTTTAAAGATTATTTATTTATTTATTGAGAGAGAGAGATCACAAGTAGGCAGAGAGGCAGGCAGAGAGAGAGGGCGAAACAGGCTCCCTGTAGAGCAGCGAGCCCGATGTGGGGCTTGATCCTAGGACCCTGAGATTACAACCTGAGCCAAAGGCAGAGGCTCAACACACTGAGCCACCCAGGCGCCCTTGTTGTCTTCTTTAAAAGAGTGTTGAAATTTGTTTTTCTGACAGCTAAGTAACTTAAGGCTCTGCTTGGTCATTTTGAAACTTTTTTTTTTTTTTTTTAAGTTTCCTTCTGGTGTTTCCAGAGTATTCTAGGGCTGTTCAGTCCATTATTAATATGTGACCCTTCTGGAGTTTCTGTTGAGTGTATTCATTTTCAACAAATTTTCTCTCCTGTGGCTATTCACAGTGCTCCTCTCTCCCAGGCCTATGTGAACTTTGGGAATTGTTCAGCTCCATTCTCTCTGATGGTGGTTCTTTTTCTGCCTTATAGAGATTTACCTTATATAAGCACAGATAATATTCAACCAAAGACTCAGGAGGATCCCTATGTAGATATCTGGAGTCCTTTCTGGTACTTTACCCTGCAAATTCTAACCACCTCAGCTACCCCACACTTAGATCTCTGTATCCGTAACTCAGGCCACAGTTCTCTCTCTGGTCGCAATCTCTCTCCCTGCAATGCAGTCTGGAAAGTGCCTAGAAGAAATCATATGCTGATGTGCCCATAGGGCTCACTTTATCTGATTGCCTTCTTTGGGGATCGAAGTCCTGTGCTACCTGTTATCCAGTATCTAAGAACAGTCCTCATATAGTGTTTTCCATTCTTGTGTTGTTTATGGTGGACCTTATTATGGCCAGAAGTAGAAGTCTTATTTTTAAAATATCCTTGATCTGTGAGGTACTGAGTGGTTCTTCAGCCTCTTTATAAATTCTGCATGTGGGGGAATAGCTGTTTTATATTTATGTTGGTAAATTCATATGTATTTTTGTTTCTCAGTTGAAAGTGAAACCAGGAAGAACACTATTCTAAAATATTGTTACATGTTGTCCATTGAGCTTTATGCTCTAGGCAGGTCAAATTATTTCTTATATCCCAGGATCCAGCATAGTATGAAGAACAGAGTAGTTGTACGATAAGTACATAACGATTATAAGAATAAATTAATAAGTGGCAAGGCATGGATATGGGAACTGGCAGCTGGTTCCTGATTTGCAGATCAAATAATTTGGATATTGCCTTGTGGACAGTTGAAACCAATATAAATAGGGATGAGATATGTTCAGAATGGTACTCTTTAGAATTATGATCTGGAAGAAGCTTTAGAGAGAGCTACACTAGTGTGATATGTTTAGAAAACCAGAAGGCAGGCAAATAAAAGAAGCCCCCATGAAGAATAATCCACAAATCACACATTTCAGTTAAAGCCAGGTTTAGGATGGACCTGGATTCTGAAATCAGGTGGATTATAGTCCCAAGCGTCTGGTCACAGAATAAGGAGAGCCAAAGAAGGTCTGGCAGACCATTTGTTGTTTGTACTGTGGAAAGTGTTCTGAAAGTCAGTAGACATTAGGGCTATCTGATCTTTAAGATTCCTTCCATTTCAAATATTCATTAATTCATCATGTATTTATGGTTGAACATCTATGTTTTAGCAACTGATTTAGTAATACAGAAAAGATCAGAACTTGCTTTTGTCTTCAAGGAGAACACAGTATTATAGGAAAATAAATGTGGGACTCTTTGCAGTAGAGTAAGACAATTCTTGATTGAAGTCCTTTTTCCCTTCGAAGGTCACAGCTGGGGGTGGCAGGGCAAAGAGGCAATAGTTTACCTGGGGTCTAGGTGGTTCTGAATTAAAATGGCGACATGGGGCCTGGATTAGACTCACACTGCAGCACTATGTCAATACTTTGAGTAACTCGTAAGTCATCAGATAAAAGACAAAACCGAGCTGAAATGTTGTGAATAGATATTCCTAACTATTGATACTTGTTCTGTGCTAGAAAAAAAGACATGCTTAACCCACAGAAATTATCATTCTATTTAGTATTAATCTGCATAAGTATAATTGCTTTATTAAAAAGCTGATTAGATTAATGCTATTATCATGATAATGGCTAGAATCACTTGAAAAAAAATACCATATTTTTTTAATAAAAAATAAAGCCCAGAATCACTGCTGTTGACAAGAGTCTGAGAGTGGATGAGACCCATTGGTGTTCAATTCACTCATCATACAGGCAGGAAAACAGTTCGGGGAGGAATATGAAAGAACATTATCTTATTTGGTGTGCAGATTATTTCTCTGAGTTACTAGTTAGCCCAGTAAACTTTTCTTTCATTAATGAGAACATTGAAATTTATTTTACTCTAAAAAGTTTCTCTTCTTTTCCCATGAAGTTTATTTATGCTTTTCATTAGGAAATTAAATATTAATCATACAGAGAAAACCGAGAACAGTGAAAAGGATAAATATCTATTCATATTTCCACCATCTAAAATAATCACTCTTAATAACTGTATCCTTATATTTCTTCTCTATTCATATTTATGCATTTTTATTGTTTTATTGATTTGACATTGTTTAAATTGCAGTGCATCAAAAACTGTATTTTTTTTTTACCTTCATTGCTTTAACATATAATGGTAAATACACAGCAGGTGTATCATACTTTTCATCTCTCCTATTCCTAAGTCACTTAGCAGCAGGAGAAAAGACTGGGAAAGACTCAGACGAATTCTGTGCTTGTGGTATGTGCCCCTTTAATTAACTCATTTAATTGACATAACAACCATGTAAGGAAAATGTTCCCCCTGCTTTAGAGAGATGGTATCTTAGAGAAGGACTTGCCTGAGTTTATAGAGTAACCTTATGGTTACCTTGGGTATCCTTGAGATAGGAACTTAGGGCTGCAGGTCTCCTAAGAACGTTTCTATACATCTCAATAGAAGCAAGAGAGAGAGAGAGAGAATGAAGGAACCAACCGGAGAGTTGCAGAATGGTTGGCAGAGGAGTGAGGGGATAATGAGATAATAGGTTCTTTCCAATGAACAAAGGTTTCCTCAGTTTAACCTACCTGATCTAAAATTGGAGAGAATACAGTCAAATAAAGGGAGCAATGGGAGGAAGAAGAAGTAGTTCAAGTTCTAGGACCGTTAAACAGTTTTTCTTTTGAGCTAAGCAGTCATCTGGCCACTTGAGTTATATTTTTAAACTATCTTTGGAACCTGATTATTTTAACAAGTGCTGTCCAATTGCTGTATTATTTAAAAGAAAAGCTTCTTACATTTCTAATTAGTATTTATTTTTAAAATTTCTGTCATATTAAGGGCCTGGTGAAGATAAAATTTTTTCTTTCTTTAGGTTGATTCTGCTTAGGCAAACTCATCAGAGGTAATTTAAATTTTATTGTTTTATTGTTGGGTAGTCAGGGTGCTAGTCTGAGAATCTGAGTTGGTAATATGCTCTTTTCCTGAAAAAATAACTGAGAGATCATCCCACTTGCATGTATCTTATGAAATTCGGAGAGAAATGAGGTGAAGACTATGCATCATCTTTTTTAGACAATTTTCTACAGAGAACACCTTCTGTAGCTAACCATGGCGAATTCTCTGCTGAGAGTGATTCTGCCCCCACAGGCTCTCTGGCAACGTCTAGAGACACATTTGGTTGTCATACCTCAAAGGGAAGGGAATGTTCTGGCATCTAGTGAGTAGAGGGCAGGGGCACCATTAAAGATCCTATGAGGACCAGCCCTGCCTCCTCAAACAAGAAAGGATCTTCTCTACAATGTTAATGACGCTATGGTCAAGAAACCTCCTCCAGAAAGGTCTTTTGAATTCTTCTCTCGCTATGCAACCTGTATCATCAGAAGATAGAAAATGAAGAAAGAAATGCATAAGAATTAGGCTTAATCGGCTTAGAATAAAAATTGCTTGTTTTTCTCCTCTCCTTTATCTTCAAGTCAGGTGAGGGAGGCTCCAAGAGACTCCCTCAGGGATTTGAAGGCAGCAGCTGCAAGGTGGGAGAATGTTCTCTCACAGTAACTGGAAGTGCACGGGTTGGCAGAGACCGGCCTCCTCACCTGATTCTGACAGGGCAGGAAGGCGAGGATGGAGAGTTCTCAGAAGGGCTTAACACGCATTCCGAGTTTTAGAGTATACACGAATAAAGAAACTGCTATGGAGTCTTCTGACGGCTGCCTGGAGAATTGTCAAATGGAGAAACGGACTAGAGTGGTTGTGATAGGCAGCCCAAGGAGGGGGCCAGTAACCAGCACGTAGAAACTTCAACTCTCAGTCTGACAAGAATAGATGAGTTTTCTCTGGGCTGAAAGTCACTGGGCTCAAGATATTTTGGTGGGTCCATGCCCAGGGGGATGGCCTGCCTTGGTGAGAAGCCCCCAGCAGCATGAAGTTAGAGGACACCTGCCGGTAGCCGGAGATGAACAGTGGAGCGCCGTAAGGGGTCAGGTGGGTGTTGTTTTGCTCGCTTGAGGACATAATAGGGTAAGAAGGTCACTGCAGGGCCCATGGAAGAGCCGTGAACATGGTGCATAAGCCAGGAAGCGTGTAGGCATCTGCTATACTGAAGGAACAAAAGATCAGATGACAGTGCTCTGTCCTACTTCCCACGCCATGTGTGCCCCTCAGAGCTACTACAGTGGGAGAGAAAGGAGACCACACAGCCTCAGAGAGGGAGAAAAGGAGCAAAATAAGGGGAAGAGGGAAGGGGAAGTGAAATAAGAAGGAAGACTGAAAGCCCATCTTCCCCACAGACGTCTCTGAACGTGGGTCATCTGTAAATTGATGTGATGATAGATTGAGTTGGGTATGAAATCGCAGTGTTGGTGTACGCTAGGCTTTGGAACATCTAAAAGCCACTTTCAACTGCCAAAGTGTGGCTTTTTTCTCATAAATGAAGGGACTAGAAGGCGGAAGGAATCACTGAACGTGTTGTCCCAGACCAGAAAAGATATCCAGCTCTGCATGTCTGAAGGAAGTGGTTGGAGGAAAAAATATTTCTGGCTGGTTTCCTATAGAGTTCGACCCAGTTTTTTAAAAAAATGTCAGTTCTATTGGCCTTTGTCCCATACCTCATGTGGGTCAGCATTTTGTTTTAAATGTTTGTGGGCACTAAATTATTTAAGCTTTGCAATATCCCCAAAGAGAATAATTATTTTCCGCATTTAAAGATGAGGAGGAAAAGGTCTGTGCGGGGTAAATAATGTATCATAATGAAAAAAGGGGATACATACTTTGTAGGTTCTGTGTTTTGAAAGTTTCTCCAATCACTAATAATTTAGGAAATAATGTGGCTGCTTCTCTGTGAGTTCTGAACAACAGAGAAAGGAATTTTAGCATTAATAAAAAATTATTCTGATACGGAAATTAACAGGACAGTTTAACTATAAGAAAAATGGTATTTGTTCTGCTTTTCACTCAGAGTCACGTGCCCCTTGTAAGCTCCTCTAAGATTTTGCCCTTTTCTTACAGATTTAGAAGTTCTTCCTTTACATACTGATATAGCCGTCCCCTGAAACATCCCTATCCTTTAGTACTAGGGCTGTTTCCATTCTGAATTATTAAACAGGCTGACAACTGAGTTGAGTGAGAAATGAGTTTCTCTGAGTTGCATTGGAATTTCTGCAGAAGGGCAGAAGAGCTCATTGAGGTGATGGTTGGTTGATTTAATATCCAGTCGCTGGTGTCCATTTCTCTACCACCAGTTACATGGCTGAGCCTCTATGTGTGGCAAAGAGGTGCTAAAATACAACAAATTAAGAATTAGTTTTTATTAGATCCTGCTGTTTGTTTTCACTGTTTGGATCTTAAAACTCCCAGAGAGCTCTGATTCCAGGGGTGAAATGAAACCATTTTGCTACCTTATTTGTCTTTTACAAAGCCTACTAAACTGATTGTTAAATAACAAAGCATGCTTCCACGGGTGTCGTAGGACAGAAGTTAATACTCATTAGCCTGCAGATTGAAGTCTAAAGTGGGCTTCTTTTAAAGCATTGACAAGGATACGATTATTTACAACTGTTCATCTCCTTGGGCAAAATCTGTACCTATAAAATATGGAAATCTGGGTTTGCATTCTTTTTTCCTTTTCTTTCTTTTTTTTTTTAAGATTTAATCTATCTATTTGACAAAAAGAGATCACAAGTAGGCATAGAGGCAGGCAGAGAGAGAGGTGGGGAAGCAGGCTCAAACTGAGCAGAGAGCCCGATGTGGGGCTTGATCCCAGGACCCTGAGATGATGGCCTGAGCCGAAGACAGAGGTTCAATCCACTGAGCTACCCAGGTGCCCCTGGGTTTGCAATCTTTTTTTAATTAATTATTTTTATTAACATATAATGTACTATTTGCCCCAGGGGTACAGGTTTGTGGATCGTCAGGCTTACACACTTCACAGCACTGACCATATCATATATCCTCCCCAATGTCCATAACCCAACCACCCTCTCCACACCCCACCCCCACCAACCCTCTCTTTGGTTTGTAAGATTAAGAATCTCTTATGGGGGGCTCCTGGGTGGCTCAGTGGGTTAAGCCACTGCCTTCGGCTCAGGTCATGATCTCAGGGTCCTGGGATTGAGTCCCGCATCAGGCTCCCTGCTCGGCAGGGAGCCTGCTTCCCTCTCTCTCTTTCTCTCTGCCTGCCTCTCCATCTACTTGTGATCTCTCTCTGTCAAATAAATAAATAAAATCTTTAAAAAAAAAAAAAAAAAAAAAGAATCTCTTATGGTTTATCTCCGGATCCCATCTTGTTTCATTTTTCCCTTCCCTATCCCCCAAGCCCTGCATTGTGCCTCTCAAATTCCTCATATCATGGAGCTCATATAATAATTAATCAAATAATAACTGTCTAGTTCCATTCATGTCATTGCAAATGGCAAGATTCCATTTCTTTTGATGGCTGCATAGTATTCCATTGTATATATATCTTCTTTATCCATTCATTTGTTGATGAACATCTAGGTTCTTTTCATAGTTTGGCCATTGTGGACATTTCTGCTATAAAGATTCAGGTGCACATGCCCCTTCAGATCACGACATTTGTATCTTTAGGGTAAATACCCAGTAGTGTGATTGCTAGGTCATTGGGTAGTTCTATTTTCAACTTTTTAAAGAACCTTCATACTGTTTTCCAGAGTGGCTGCACCAGCTTGCATTCCCACCAAGAGAGTAGGAGGGTTTCCCTTTCTTCACATCCTCTCCAATGTCAGTCATTTCCTGACTTGTTAATTTTAGCCATTCTGACTGTGACTTGGTATCTCATTGTGGTTTTGATTTGTATTTCCCTGATGCTGAGTGATGTGCAGCACTTTTTCATGTGTCTGTTGGCCATCTGGATGTGTTCTTTGCAGAAATATCTGCTCATGTCCTCTCCTCATTTCTGGATTGGATTATTTGTTCTTTGGGTATTGAGTTTGATAACTTCTTTATAGATTTTGGATACTATGCCTTTATCTGATATGTCATTTGCAGATATCATCTGCCATTCTGTCAGATTTTGTTGACTATTTCCTTTTGTTGACTATTTCCTTTTGTTGACTATTTCCTTTGCTGTGCAAAAGCTTTTGATCTTATTGAAGTCCCAAAAGCTCATTTTTGCCCTTGCTTCCCTTACCTTTTGTGATGTTTATAGGGAGACGTTCCTGCAGCTGAGGTGGAAGAGGTTGCTGCCTTTGTCCTCCTCAAGAATTTTGATGCATTCCTTTCTCACACTGAGGTCATTCATCCATTTTGAGTTTATTTCTGGGTGGGGTGTAAGGCAATGTTCCCGTTTCATTTTTCTGCATGTGGCTATCCAGTTTTCCCAATACCATTTGTTGAAGAGACTGTCTTTTTTCCATTGGACATTCTTTCCTGCTTTGTTGAAGGTTAGTTGACCATAGAGTTAAAGGTCTATTTCTGGGTGCTCTGTTCTGTTCCATTGATCTATGTGTCGGTTTTGTGCCAGTACCATACTGTCTTGATGATTACATCTTTGTAATAGAGCATGAAGTCTGGGATGGTGATGCCACCAACTTTGGCTTTCTTTTTCAACATTCCTCTGGCTATTTGGGGTCTTTTCTTGTTCCATATAAATTTTAGATTATTTGTTCCATTTCTTTGAAAAAAAATTGATCATAGTTTCATAGGGATTGCATTAAATGTGTAGATTGCTTTAGGTAGCATAGACATTTTCACAATATTTGTTCTTCCAATCCATGAGCATGGAACGTTTTTCCATTTCTTTATGTCTTTCTTAATTTCTTTCATGAGTACTTTATAGTTTTCTGAGTACAGATTCTTTGCCTCTTTTGTTAGATTTATTCCTAGGTATCTTGTGGTTTTGGGTGCAATTGTAAATGGGATCAACTCCTTAATTTCTCTTTCTTCTGTCTTGCTGTTGGTGTATAGAAATGCAACTGATTTCTGGGCACTGATTTTATATCCTGACAATTTACTGAATTCCTGTATGAGTTCTAGCAGCTTTTGAGTGGAGTCTTTTGGGTTTTCCACATAAAGTATCATATCATCTGCAAAGAGTGAGAGTTTGACTACTTTACCAATTCGGATGCCTTTAATTTTTTTGTTGTCTGATTGCTGAGGCTAGGACTTCTGGTACTATGTTGAATAGCATTGGTGATAGTGTACATCCCTGCCATTTTCCTGGCTTTAGGGGAAAAGCTCTCAGTTTTTCTCCATTGAGAATGATATTCGCTGTGGGTTTTTCATAGGTGACTTTGAGGATATTGAGGTATGCACTCTCTGTGCCTACCCTTTGAAGAGTTTTGATCAGGAAAGGATGCTCTACTTTGTCAAATGCTTTTCAGCATCTACTGAGAATGTCATATGGTTCTTGTTCTTTCTTTTATTAATGCATTGTATCACATTGATTGATTTGTGGTTTTTGAACCAACCTTGCAGCCCAGGAAAAATATCCCACATGATCGTGGCGAATAATCCTTTTAATGTGCTGTTGGATCCTCTTGGCTAGTATTTTGGTAAGAATTTTCACATCCGTGTCCATCAAGGATATTGGTCTATAATTCTTCTTTTTGATTGGGTCTTCGTCTGGTTTTGGGATCAAGGTTACGCTGGCCTAATGAAATAAGTTTGGAAGTTTTCCTTCCGTTTCCATTTTTTGGAACAGTTTCAGGAGAATAGGTATTAATTCTTCTTTAAATGTTTGGTAAAATTCCCCTGGGAAGCCATCTGGCCCTGGGCTCTTGTTTGTTGAGAGATTTTTAATGGTTGCTTCAATCTCCATACTGGTTATGGGTCTGTTCAGGTTTTCTATGTCTTCCTGGTTCAGTTTTGGTAGTTTATATGTCTCTAGGAATGCATCCATTTCTTCCAGATTGTCAAATTTGCTGGCATATACTCGCTTATAATATGTTCTTATAATTGTTTGTATTTCTTGGGTGTTGGTTGTGATATATCCTCTTTCACTCCTGATTTTATTTGGGTCCTTTCTCTTTACTTTTTGATAAGTGTAGCCAAGGGTTTATCATTTTATTAATTCTTTCAAAGAACCAGCTCGTAGTTTCATTGATCTGTTCTACTGTTCTTTTGGTTTCTATTTCATTGATTTCTGCTCTGATCTTTATTATTTCTCTTCTCATGCGGTTTTGGCTTTCTTTGCTGTTCTTTCTCCAGCTCCTTTCAGTGTAGAGTTAGGTTGTATATTTGAGACCTTTCTTGTTTCTTGAGAAAGGCTTGTATGGCTATATACTTTCCTCTCAGGACTGCCTTTGCTGTGTCCCACAATTTTTGAATTTTGTTTTCATTTTCATTTGTTTCCATGAATTTTTTCACTTCTTTAATTTCCTGGTTGGTCCATTCTTTCTTTAGTAGGATGCTCTTTAGCCTCCATGTATTTGAGTTCTTTCCTACTTTCCTCTTGGGATTGAGTTCTAGCTTCAGAGCATTGTGGTCTGAAAATATGCAGGGAATGATCCCAATCTTTTGGTACTGGTTGAGACCTGATTTGTGACCCAGGATGTGATCTGTTCTGGAGAATGTTCCATGTGCACCAGAGAAGAATGTGTATTCTTTTGCTTTGGGATGGAATGTTCTGAATATATGTGTGATGTCCATCTGGTCCAGTGTGCCATTTAAGGCCTTTATTTCCTTGTTGACCTTTTGCTTAGATGGTCTGTCCATTTCAGTGAGGGGGTGTTAAAGTCTCCTACTATTATTGTATTATTGTCAATGTGTTTCTTTGATTTTATAATTATTTAGTTTATGTAGTTGGCTTCTCCCATGTTAGGGGCATAGATACTTAAAATTGTTAGATCTTCTTGTTGGACAGACCCTTTGAGTAAGATAGAGTGTCCTTCCTCATTTCTTATTATAGTCTTTGGCTTAAAATCTAATTGATCTGATATAAGGATTGCCACCCCAGCCTTCTTTTGATGTCCACTAGCATGGTAAATTGTTTTCCACTCCCTTACTTTAAATCTGGAGGTGTCTTTGGGTTGAAAATGAGTTTCTTGTGGACAGCATATTGATAGGTTTTGGTTTTTTAATCCATTCTGATACCCTGTATCTTTTTATTGGGGCATTTAGCCCATTTACATTCAGGGTAACTATTGATAGATATGAATTTAGTGCCATTCTATTGTCTGTAAGGTGATTGTTGCTGTATATTGTCTCTCTTCCTTTCTGGTATACTACTTTTAGGCTCTCTCTTTGCTTAGGGAACCCCTTTCAATATTTCTTGTAAGGTTGGTTTGGTGTTTGCAAATTCTTTTAATTTTTGTTTGTCCTGGAAGCTTTTTATTTCTTCTTCTATTTTCAATGATAGCCTAGCTGGATGTAGTATTCTTTGCTGCATATTTTTCTCATTTTGTGTTCTGAATATATCATGCTGCTTCTTTCTGATCTGTCAGGTCTCTGTGGATAAGTCTGCTGCCAATCTAATATTTCTTCCATTGTATGTTACAGACTTCTTGTCCAGAGCTGCTTTCAGGATTTTCACTAAGACTTCTAAGTTTTAGTATTAGATGATGGGGTGTAGACCTATTTTTATTGGTTTTGAGGGGAATTCTCTGTGCCTCCTGGATTTTGATGCTTGTTCCCTTTGCCATATTAGGGAAATTCTCTGCTATAATTTGCTCCAGTATACCTTCTGCAACCCCCCCTCTTTTCTTCTTCTGGGATCCCAATTAATCTAATATTGTTTCATCTTATGGTACCACTCATCTCTCTAATTCTCCCCTCATGGTCCAGTAGTTGTTTGTCTCTCTGTTGCTCAGCTTCTTTATTCTCCATCATTTGGTTTTCTATATCACTAATTCTCTCTTCTGCCTCATTTATCCTACAGTAAGAGCCTCCATTCTTTATTGTACCTCATTAATGGCTTTTTTTTTAATTTTAAATTTAAAATCTAACTTGGTTAGATTTTAGTTCTTTTAATTCTCCAGAAAGAGATTTTATTTCTCCAGAAAGGGTTTCTCTATCTTCCATGCCTTTTTTTGAGCCTGGCTAGCACCTTGAGAATCGTCATTCTGAACTCTAGTTCTGACATATTACCAATGTCCATATTGATTAGGTTCCTTGCCTTCAGTACTGCCTATTGTTCTCTTTTCTGTGGTGAGTTTTCCTGCCTTGTCTTTTTATCTAGATAAGAATATATGAATGAGAGAATAAAATATTAAATGGGTTGCAAAGACCACTGAAAAATGTATGCTAACCAAATCATAAGAGACCCAAAACCAGGGGGAGAAGAAAGGGGTAAAAAAAAAATTAAAAAAAAAATTATATATATATATATATATATATCTGTGTGTGTGTGTGTGTATATACATATATATGTATATATATGTGTGTGTGTGTATATATGTGTGTGTGTGTGTGTGTGTGTATTAGACAGGTAAATAGAACAGAGTCACCCACATAATTTTGGGGTTATTTTGGTCTCTTAGAAGAAACTACCTCCTAAAATTTTAAAGAAAGAAAAACTTATATATATACAAAAATAAGAGTAAGCACAATGAAGGGATGGAATATGAGTGTAAAGATGAAAGCTTAAAAAAGTTTCTAAAAAAAGGAAAAAGGAATTGATATGTTGGTTAGAAAAAGGAAAAAAAAAAAGAGGAGAGAATGTGCTCAGGCTGAAGAGTAGAGCAAAGCCATGTGCTAGATTAGCATGTATTTTGATCTAGTAGAAGAAATGTATCCCAAAAATTTTTAGGAAAAATCTCCCATATTTATACATAAAATAAGGTTAAATGCAATGAAGGGATAAAATATGACTATAACAGTGAATGTTTAAAAGGTTTTTTTTTTTTTCAAAAACAAATGTATACATCTTAACAAATGTATTGTTAAGATAAAGTAGTTAAAAAAATTAAAAGAGGAAAGAAAAAGCTAATAGAATAAGAAAAAAATAAAATAAAATAAATTTTACTTTGCAAGACTAAAGGATCATGGGGAAAAAGCCATGAATTCTATGTGTTGCTTTCCCCTAGCTCTGGAGTTCTGCTGTTCTCCTTGATCAGTAAGCTTGGTCTTGGCTGGGTATTCTTGCTGATCTTCTGTGGGAGGGGCCTGTTGCAGAGATTATCAAATGTCTTTGCCTGAGGCAGAATTGCACCGACCTTGCCAGGGACCAGGCTAAGTAATCTGACTGGGTTCGCTCTTGGGAGTTTTTGTTCCCTGAACATTTTCCATAGAGCTTTGGAGGATGGGAATGAAAATGGTGGCCTCCCAGTCTCCAGCCCCAGAGGAGCCAAGAGCTCAGGGCCCCACTCCTCAGTGTGCCCCCAGAGATAAGCAGTCAATCCCTCTTGTCTCCCTGGTCTCTGGCTGCACGCCGAGCTTACCCAGACTGTGACAGAGCATTTCTATCTCTGTCACACGGCCCTGCCTGGAGTCTCCAAACCAAGCAGATTCCTGCCATGCTGCTCCTACCAGAGCAGGAAGGTGAGTGTCCCTGGATGTGCCATTTGTGGGGTCCCAGCTTGAAGAGCAGTGGTCCAACTGTGCCTTGGATCATGGTTTAAGGAACCTGGAGCTGAAAGTTCACTCCTCGTCTCCAGCTCTGTCTCTCCAGCCAGCTTCCGCTCTGATACCTGGGTACTCTGTCACACTCAGGCACCCCCAGTTTTCTGTGACCCTGTGGGTCCTGAGACCACACTGTCCCCACAAGAGCTCTACCCCCGCTTAACCTCTGGGAGCGATGTCCCTCAGTGGAGCAGACTTCTGAAAGTTCTGATTTTGTGCTCCGCTGCTCCACCGCTTGCTGGGAGCCACACACCCCCATGCCGTCTATTTTCCCGTCACTTTGGATTCACTTCTCTGCAAAGGTAGTACTACCTTTCAGAATGTGGTTGGTTTTCTGTCCCTGGAATTGCTGCTCTTCTTCTCTTCTATTTCCTGTTGAGTTTGTAGGTGTTCATAATGGTTTGATACCTATCTAGCCGAACTCCTGGGATCTGATGTCATTTCAGTCTGCTATTCCTCTGCCATCTTGCCTCTCTCTGGGTTTGCATACTTAAATGAAGTTTTCAAGCCTCAGGACTCTTTTTCTGTTGCAGATTTTACGTTTGCTCTCCCTTTAACCTCTCAAGTTCCCTGAACCTGGGAGACGGACTTTATTTTGAGTGTAAGATTTACCATGTTTAGTGATGAGAAGGATCTGTTCAGTTCAGTCAACAAAGAGTTATTAAGGGCTCATGTGTCTTGGTATCAAGGAGGTTGATTTCCCTGTAACTTCTGGACTTGGAACTCTTTTCTGATCCCTTACTCTCAGATAAGTAAAAAAGCAATACCATCTACCCAGCTTGTACAGACTGATCTCTGGGTATCACCCGGATCTCTCCAAATTTAGTCGATCATCTAATTCCATTGATTCTGCAAGTTACTATCTCAGGAATCTAGACCCATGTCACCCACCTCACTCTGCTAACTTAGTCCAGCCCTCTGTCTTCTCTTATACAGGTTATTTATAAGAGCTTCTTAATTGAACTTCTTGACACCTGTCTTTTCCACTTTTCATTTATTTTACAAAGTGGTATTTATAAAATAAAAGTTTTATAGGGTTAGCTCCCCCACCAAGCAACATCTCAGTAGCATTTTTTTTTTAAAGATTTTATTTATTTATTTGACAGAGAGAAATCACAAGTAAACGGAGAGGCAGACAGAGAGAGAGAGGGAAGCAGGCTCCCTGCTGAGCAGAGAGCCCGATGCGGGACTCTATCCCAGGACCCTGAGATCATGACCTGAGCCGAAGGCAGCGGCTTAACCCACTGAGCCACCCAGGCGCCCTCTCAGTAGCATTTTATTGCCCAAATTATGAAACCCTAAATCCATTGCAGATGGGTAAGTCCCTTGTGACATGGCTCTGCTTTCCTCTGCAAAATCCTCTTTGAGCATGATCATCATCCACTGGGCTCAGAGGCTTAGGGGAAGATTAATTGTAAAGCAAAAAAGACTATTGTTTTGTTCTGTTATTCTTTCCCGTTATTTTTCCAACATTCCCTTCCCGTTTCCTTGCAACACTCCTCCCTAACTAAACCTGGTGAGTTTTCCATCATCTTTAAGTTTCACCTCATGCATTACTTTTCACTTGGGCCAAGCTGGGTCTCTGGTTACATGATCACCATCATTCTGTATTACCTCCTCTGTCACACCATTTACCACATTCTCCCCACTCTGGTCTCTCAGCTCTGTGTGGTGGACATTGTGTCTTTTTTTTTCCTTCCCCTCACTGAATTCCCAGTGTCTGATACATAGTATGTGGTAAATAATATTTGCTAATGTGATGATTTTCTCTAAAATCTAGTACTTTTGGAGATTTATGACCTAGATTTTGAAAAATCTTACATATTGATAGATGTGTACATACACACACACACACACACACACACACACACACACTCTCTCACTCTCTCTCTCTCTCTCCTACCTTTCTTCTGGTTATTGTATTTTGTGTACCATCCTCAGAGAATCTGAGAAGAGTGCTATATGAGCCCAAGAACAGGATTGGACAATGATTCTTTACTTAATTGGGTTGTTAATCCTACATGCCTGTGGTGATAAACCCCAGAAAATCTGGATAATCCTATACAGTATTCAGAGAGAGCTGGAAACAGTTATAAATACATATCAAACTGTCAAAAACCATTAATATTTAGACAACTCTGCAGTCCTTCCAAATTATATTAGGCTATTCTTGTTCCCAATGTCTTCCCATGCCTTTTCCTAGTTTGTCCTTGTTATTCCCTTCACTTTCTGTGTTCTTGCTCTGTCTACCCAGCCCTCTCCCATTTCTCCCTTTTCTTTCTTCCTTTGTATTTATTTATCTATTTATTGACATTTTTCTCATCTGCCTCCATGATTTCAGCCTTCAGGTATTGTCATCCTTTCTCACTCTTCTTGCTTTTCTCTCCTGTCCATCATTCCCTTATCGCATTTCTTTTAGGGATGGTAAAGACTTCTCGGTCTGTTTTCTCTCACCCCGTTTACATTGTCTTCTCAGTCTTCTTCGCTTGCTCCACCCTCTGGCCCCTGTGGGGTACTGTGAGCACTGGACTGTGCCTCCTGGTGTGGAGGGCTATTGCCCGCCGGCCACAGTAAGCCCCAGCATTCTCCTAGGCAGCCCTGTTTATTCTAGATTAGCATCCATATGACTCACAGGCAGGGAAAGTAGTTGAAATTCCATAGATAAGCAAATAATTCTTGGCAGTTTCCAAATGAAAGCAACTGTACTGCCAAAAGGCTTCTGTTTACCACACAAAACAAATGTTGTTCCTCTTTCAATTCCAAAAAAGCATCTTAAAAGCATCCTTTCACAAGAACATTGTTCTAGTCTTTATGTCTAATTAGATGTAAAGAAAATCCTTTGTTATTTTTGCTACACAATTTAGGCTTGGCTAATAACCAGAGATAAATAATAGTTTACCCCTGCTGGGTGCTGCAGCAACATGCTTCTGAATAAAATAAGTTCACAGGCTCAGTACAAATTCAGTGAAAGACCTTTCTTTCCTATATTCCTTTCTCTCTCTTCCTTGATTCCTTTCACCTCATAGTAATCCTTTTTTATTTTTTTTCTTTGGGAGCTTGGCAGTATGGTTTCCATAAATATTTTGAGGAAAACAGCCTAGTTCCTTTTTTTTTTTCTTCTTCATTGCCCCATTTTGTATGTTTTCATCTAGAAGGCACCTTGAGTCTATTGGCTTCTTAGCTGTAACTTAGCTGTTCTGTTGAGACTGGATACAATGGGTGCTAAGTAAAGGCATCAGAACACAGGCGATTGGCCCATGCGGCATTGGCAGGGTAGCTACACCAATGTTTTAAGTTTGTTTGTTTGTTTTGTTTTGTTTTTATTTTTGTTTTCCTCCATATACACAGTCTTTTCTTTTTTCTTTTTCCTGAAACCAAAGTAAATTTCTCCTGGTTTGTGCCTTTGTTGAGATTCCTTTGCTCAGTACGCTAGTGGTGTTTTTTACTTCCACAGTCTTCATTTTGTTTTTTTATCCAAGTCACCCATTGCATCTGCTTTGAACACAGTGTCTTTGGTTGCCCACCTACTTGTGTTTGCTGCTGCTCTGATGTTCAAGCACAGATGAAAGGGCAAATGTGTGGCAAGGACCCCAGACCTGGAATAGATCCCTCCTGGAGCTAAGGCAAAGCATGCATTCTAGCACATAGCCAAGTCAGGAGACAGGGCTTTGGTTCTGACTTCACCATAGACTGCCATGTGGCCTTGAGCAAATCTCTTGTCTGATCTATGCCTTTAAACTTTTATCCTCTTTCCCTACTTGGCATTCTTATTACGGAATCACGTGAGATGCAATGGTGACATTTTTGAAGAAAAAATTTAAGTATTATTTTGACATGAGTTTTATACTTCTGGAAGGATAAAATTGTACATATTATTTGACCCTCTGTCAGTGTTATTGCTCTAAGGTTCTTTCTTGAATTTGGAACTTGGAATGGAGAGAGAGAGAGCACATTTGGTGTTGTATGCCATTAATAATGATGGTGCTAGACCCATGCAGCAGTCCCCCTGAATGACCCCAATGGCTGGGTATCCAAAGCATTGATTCTTGAATTCTTCTACAAATGTCATTCAAGTATTCTGCCCTGCTTTCCCTTTTTTGAGTAAATCTAGCCATTTCATTGACTTGGGACCAAAAATATCTTAACAACTACAGTCAGTTATAACACGATTGAACTTTCAGTACAAGCAAGCATTGGCTTACTTCATATTCTATGTCGTATAATCTTCACAATAACCTAGTGAGTAGATAACTATTATTATTTCGATTTATTAGATTAGGAAACTGAGGTTGAAAGAAGTTAAATAATTTAGTTAAGGTCACACTCAGAATATGAAAGCTTTGTGATCCTACATTGATGACCTTAGCCTATATGCTACGCTTATTTAAGGCAGCTTGTTTATGCGAGCCAATATGTTGCAAGAGTTGGCATTAGAAATGGAAGCAGAACAAAAAGGGAATTGTGTTGTTAGAGAAGAATTTGTGGTGGGTAGGGAGGTTTAACAAGCCTTTTAGAATGCTGGGAAAAGCAGAATGGAAAATTCATATTAGCTCTTAGGAAGAATTTCTTGACCATAAGGTTTGTAAGCAAGGGAATAAGTTACTGAGGGGATAGTAAAATTAAAAGGTCTAATAAAATATTAAATAACTATTCATATGGAGTAGTTTATGTAGGCTTTAATGTGAAGGCAGGGAATTGGAATTGAATTCAGCCTTGAAAAATGTTGTGGACTCTTAAAAGCGTAAAAAATTTAATAGCTAATAAAAATTTTTTTTTCCCAATAAGGAGATGCATGGCTTGTAATACTACAAATATCAAAATTATGTATTTTGCTCTAAGCATGAATGATCAGGAGTAGTAGCTAATTAATTATAAAGATTGGGATTAAATGAAATTTTAAATTCCTTTGCATATATATAAATTGACGTGAAATCATACTGATTATTACTATTTGAGAAATCATGGAAATGCCCCTAAAACTGAAGATAAATAAATTCTTTTATACTTTTTCAAATTAGATAAAATAGGTTCATAAATCTGTAGGCCAATAGCCTTGATCTCAGTCCTCCTGAATATTCTACACTAAAATGAGGAAACCTGGAAAAGATGATGATAATCCCTAGGGACTGGGATAGCTTCACTGAGAAAAATCTCTTACTCTCATTTTCTGTTTGGAGACTACGCTACTAAGTTTATAGCAGAGGAAGGCCAGTGCTATGGAATATCATGATTGTAGCAATGAAAGAATTAAATGGGAAATGGGAAAGTATTGCCAGTATTTTATAAATATTTGAAATTAATTATCAACTATTACAAGAGTATAATATTAGATTGGTCTCCAGCTTGGAGGGAAGGTTTTTTTGTTTTTTGTTTTGTTTTGTTTTTGGAGAGAGAGAGAAAGAGAGAGAGAAAGCAGGGGAGGGGCAGAGGGAGAGAGAGAATGCCAAGGAGGCCGCATGCCCAGTGAGGATCCTCACACAGGGCTTGATCTCACTACCCTGGGATCACAACCTGAGCTGAAATCAAGACTCTGATGCTTAACTGACATAGCCACCCAGGCACCCCATTGGAGGAAAGTCTTTAGTGGATTTTCCCATAAATCTTATTGTTACTATCTCCAATCCAAAGGTGTCATCAGAGGATTTGAAATGTTAGTTTTATAAACTTTATAAATTGAAGTGTAATATATATACAGATAAGTGCCCTACACATAAATATAACTCCATGATTTTCATAAAGTTAAGCCACCCTTGTCGCCAGCACCAAGAGCAAAAGGAAACATTACCAGGATTTCAGAAGGTCTCTCATGCTACACATTTCTCATTACCAGATGCCCCCTGACTTCTAATACAGTAGATGAGTTTTACCTATTGCTCAAGATTTTATCAATGGCATCATATAGTTGGTATTCTTTGGTACACAGCTTATTTTGCTCAGCATCGTATTGGTGAGATTCATCTCTTGTTGCCTGAGCAATAATTTGTTCATTCATGGCTGTATGTAGTGCAACAATGCACAAACATTGCCACAATGTCAATCTACTGTTGATGGACATTTGGCTAGTGTCCAGCTTGGGGATATGAACAGCACCGATGTGAATATCCGTGCAATACTCATGATGTGAATTGTGTGAACATACTTACATACTTCTGTAGCATCTATGCTGAGAGAATTGCAAGATCATAGGGTGTGCATATTTTCAGTTTGAGTTAAAACATCTAAGGAGTTTTCAAGGTGATTGTTGCAATCTGTAATTCTACCTGAAGTGCTTGAGAGGTTCAGTTGTTACACATTTGAGCAACGTAAGGTAGGCAGCCACTTTGATTTTAGACATTCTGATGGTTGTGTTATGGCATCATTTGTTTTATTTTATATTTTTAGAATTGAGGTGTAATGCAAATACCATAATATTCACTGTTTAAAAATGTACAATTCAGTGCACTTTACAATATTCATGATGTTACGCGACAGTCTCATTATCTAATTCTGGAATATTTTCATCATCCCAAAAGGAAACCTCACACCTCTTGGCAGCTAAACACAATTTCCCTCTACCCTAGGCCCTGAAAACTATGTTCTGCAGTACTTTCTGTCTTTATGGACTTGCCTATTCTAGACATTTTGTATAAAGGGAATCTTACAGTTTGTTTAAACTATCCTAGTTGGTGTAAACTGGTATTGTATTGTGGTTATGATTTGTATTTTCCTAATTCCTCATGCTAATGAATATCTTCTCATGTGCTTAATTTCTATTTGCATATCTTCATTAGAGAAATGTCTATATAAATCCCTTATCTGTTTATTAATTGAGTTGTCTTTTTATTGTTGAATTTAATATTTCTTTATAGCCGGTATATTAGACTTTTATTGGATATATGATTTGCATTGATACATGACTTTTTTCCCCATTTTTATGAGTTGTCTTCAGCTTTCTGGATGATATTCTGTGGTGCACAAATATTTTTAATTTTGATGATGTTTAATTTATCAAATTTTTGTTTGGTTGCTTATGCTATTGGTGTCATATTTAAGAAACCATTGCCTAGTCGAAGGCTATAGAGATTGACACCCATATTTTTGTCTAAGAATCTTATGGTTTTGCCTCTTCCATTCAGTTCTTTAATTAATTTTGAGCTTTTTTTCCCCCTTTGGATATAATGTGAAGTAAGCTTCCAAATTTATTCTTTTGCATGTGGATATCCAGTTATTTCAGCATTATTTATTGAAAAGACCATTCTTTCCCCCAGTGAATTGTCTTGGCACCACTGCTGAAAGTCAATTGCAGTAAATGCTTCTGTGTTTTCTGGCTTTGTTTGAATTTTCCCTTGCAAGTCATCATACTTAGCAACTATTCCATTCACTTTATTACCATTTAGAGATACTCCTTTGTGAAGCCTTTTGCAAATCTCTGCCATTGTCTTAATTGATTTATAGGAACCCTACATATTTTTGTATATTGGGTTTTTTTTTTAATTTTTAAAAAGATTGTATTTATTTATTAGAGATAGAGAGGGCAAGCACAAGCAGGGGGAGCAGCAGGCAGAGGGAGAAGAAGCAGGCTCCCCACTGAGCAGAGAGCCCAGTGTGGGGCTCTATCCCAGGACCCCGGGATCATGACCTGAGCGGAAAGCAGAAGCTTAACTAAGTGAGCCACACAGGCACTCTTGCATATTGGGTTTTTTGTCAGTGTATGTCTTGTAAGTATTCTCTGCTACCTTATGGAATGATTTTTGACCCTTTTGATGGTGTCTTAATAAATAAGACTTCAAAGTTTTAGTGTAGTTCAGTTTATCATTTTTCCCTTTATAGTTAGTGATCTGCATCCTTATTAAGTAATTTTAGCCAATGCAATTTTTGAAAATATTTTATTTTTCTAAAATGTTGATCATTTTACCTTTCACAGTTAGATCTCCAGTCCGTCTGGAATTGATATATGTGTATAGCATGGAAATGGATTTAGTTTTGATATATGGTTAACCAACTGAATCAGAATCATTTATTAAAAAGAGTCCCTTTTCTCTACTGCACTGGAGCATCACTTACATTTTAAACAAGAGTACTGAGTATATGTGGGTCTGTTCCTATACTTCCTCTTCTATATCATTCATGTCTGTTTCTCATCTCTCTCTCTCCCCCTCTCTTTGTTCCATTGGTCTATTTTTTTATCTCCATTCAGCAGCAGCCTGCTATCTAAATTACTATTAATTTATAATAAACTTCGATATTTGGATAAATCTTATGGCTTTGTTCTTTTTCAACATCATGTTGGCTATTCTTGATCTTTCATTTTCAATGTAAGTTTTAAAATCAATTTGTCAATGTCTACACAAAAATAAATCTCTCAGGGATTCTGATTGAGATTGCATTGGATCTGCAAATCAATTGGAGAATTGATATCTCTATAATGAGCCTTCTAATCCATGGATAACATATGTCCCTCTATTTACATTTTCTTTAATTCCTCCCAATATTAACTTTAGGTTATTTCCCTGGCGAGGTCTTCTGAATCTTTTGTTGGATCTATTACAATGTATTTGGTTTATTTGATGCTATTGAAAATGGTATCTTCCTGGTTTACCGTTCCTGTTTATCATTTAGAAATATCTTCCTTTATCTCATTTATTGTCTCAAATCTGTTAGATTGCTTGGTTAAGGGTGTCCCATTTCTTTTCTTTCTTTCTTTTTTTTTTTTTTTTAAGATTTTATTTATTTATTTGACAGGGAGAGACTCAGCAAGAGAAGGAGCACAAGCTGGGAAAGTTGGAGAGGGAGAAGCAGGCTTCCCACTGAGCAGGGAGCCCGATGTGGGGCTCGATCCCAGGACCCTAGGATTATGACCTGAGTCAAAGGCGGAAGCTTAACGACTGAACCACCCAGGCACCCCCAAGTGTCCCTTTTATTCCCAGCTTTTTGGTATTTGTATATTTAAGGTGGCTTTCTTATAAGTAGCGTGTAACAACATTTTCCTTTTTTATCCAATCTAATAATAATATTTACTTGACTATTTAGTTTACGTCTATATGTGTTCATTGTTCCTACCATTTTATTATTTATCTCCAGTTAGCCCACCTGTTTTATGTTCCCTTTTCTTCTTTACATCTTTAGTATTTAAGTATTTTTATCAATCTGTTTTTCTCCCTGACTAATTTGTTAGAGATCCTTTGGTTTTGCTCTCGTTCCTAACATTTTACTGGTTAACCTGAGGATTATAAAAGGCATTTTAGCTTATTAGAGTCTAATGAAAATGATTACTTTGACCACTTGCTTGATATTGTTAGGACTTGACACACTTTAACTTCATTTACCACCTGCTGCTCACAATTTGTGTTGCCATGTATTTCAATTAGGGCATATTAAACATATTATGATGCCTGTTTTTAAAAGTCGATAGATTTTGACTTATTCCACGTGTCTACCACCTACATTTCTGGTTGTTTCTTCCTGAATTTCCATGTTTCCTCCTAGGGTTCATTTTTCTTCTGTCTGGGGAACTCCATTTGCCATTTCTTTTCCTGCGTGTCTGGTGGGGACACCTTTTCTCATTTAGAGGGGTTTGTTTTGCTCTCGCTTTTGCTTAGAGGTAAGGAGCAGATGATATTAGCAATCCCCTCTTCCCTTTTACTCCTGCTCTAGCTGTAGACAAAGCCTATCCGGGGAAAGTTTTGATTCTGCAGAGAAGATACATTTATCCATTGTCACTTTTTCATAATCACAGGCAGAGAGGGAATGAAAGAGACCCAATTATTGATGTTTTGACCTTTGAATAGATTCAGTCCTAGAAACTGAGAAAAGATGGGCCAATGGCTATCTTTCATCAACCAAAGGGTCAATTTTGCTTTACTAGAGTGACTCCACATGGAAACTTGAAGAAAAGGGGGGAAGTAAGTGGTCTTGCCTGAGCTATTCCCTTACTTTCTTAGCTCCTGCTTCTTTTAACCCATTTGTCTGGAATATTAAGCCTGTGTCAAGTCCTGCTTCCATTTGCATACGTTGTCTCCCCTAATAACATGGAATGCTGAGCATCCTCCTTGAACTGCTGGTTTTGGTATGAATTTTGCCTCCAGAAATTTTAGAAATGGATTAGAACAGCGTACTGATTAAATCCTATCAAGGTCTCACTGTCCTCAGGAATGAAAATTCATTGCATCTTCAGTTATCATTACAAACTTCGCAGGTATGTAGTCCAATATAGGTCGACACGGTTTACAATGAGTTTATGACAAATATTAAGTCATCCTAACAATTTAAGGCCAGCAATATATGGATGTATACCAGATTTTAGTACAAATTCATTATTCTATATGTTATATATATTATATTATTATAGAAGATCTATAGATTTTCCAGGGTGAAATTAAAGCTTCAGAATGAAGTTGCAAGTTTAAGTTCTTAGAAGTCAAAGCCTAACTCTTTGAAGTCCAGAATCACATTTTCTTGAAATTGTGTGTCAAAAGACCAGAAGAATTAACCTAAAAATTCATTCTTGCAAATTTATTATTTTGCTTTGTCTCTGCTGCGGGGACTTTGGTGTGGTGCTTTTAAATTCTTAGAACAGAGATGGGAGGCCATGGGAGAAAATTCGTAATCTTCTAGGATATAGCCCTGCAGATGCATTGGTGGCAATTCCCTTTGTGTCAATCCTAGACTGAGGACATAGAATTCTATTGCTACATTGTCTAGTTTTTAGTTGCCAGGTAACCAGTTGTTACATGATAATCAGCATTGTTTTTTACAGACCTAAGTCATCTACCAGTAGGGGGCAAAATGGTCTCCTTTATACATGTTATTGAAATTGTTCATCTCAACATTTCTTCCAAATGTATGACATGCAAATATATGTGTATACAATGTGCCAGAGCAAACTACATCAAAAAAATCCTACCCAGCTACATAGGCATATTCCATTCTACGGAGGATGAAGCAGGAGAATAACATTATTTTCATTTTTATGAAGCCATGTGTAGGGTCAGTGGACTAATAAATGAAATCTGAATTATTCATCAGTCTGTATGTCATTTAGATCTTTAAAATCAATGCTGATGGAGTAGTAGAAATGCTCCAGCTCTCTCCAAACCAATATAATTGTCTCCTTCCTTCTCTCTCTTTCATTTTTAACCATTTACTTTTATTCGGGATTTTGGAATCTGGATAAATTTCCATACATTGCCCCTAACAACTATAACAGACATTAATAATTTATGGGCCTGTAGTGTGGGGGGTGTTTCCGAAGGATATTTTCACAGAGTGTAATCTCATAAAAGTAACCCCAGATTTCTGACACACATTAGTTAACTTAGGCAAAGACTAACTTATTAGTTTTCTGTATTAACAGGGTATCTGTGAATTCTTTGGAATTTATTAGACAGGGATGAGTAGGACTTGGTTTCAGTGAACAGATAATTTACTTCACTTTTTTTGGTTTTCATACAAATCTACTTGGAAGAAATGGAATTCACATAATAGGGTGATTTATTGATTAATTTCTTTCCATTTCCACTGATTTTTTTGATTTTTGGCTCTGCCTTCAGCCCTATAGATACATATCTCTGTGGGGTTTTTTTTACTTTTTGAAATTGCCTGTAATAAATGCTCAGAATTTGCTAAGCATTTCTCGCTCCTTGTGTTGCATTAAAACATGCCAAATTAAAAAGATATTCATGGCATTGGAAAGATTAATTCCCGAGCTACTGAAATGTTATTTTTCATCTTAATTCATTTTTTTTGTTTTTGTTTTTTGGGGGGAGAAGCTTACTTTCATGGACAACTGCAAAAGAAAGACTTCTAATTCAGTGAGTTACTGAGAATATAATTAGAAGAGGGGAAACTCCTTAATGCTCCAGCATTCACCGATTCTATATTGTGGACATAGATTAACAATAATTCCCGATGCTAATAATGATAACTGACATTTACTGAGTACTTACTGTATGCTAAGTAGTGTTTCAAGTATTTTACATTTATTGTAAATAATTTTCATAATAACCAATGAATAAGACCGACGGTTGTAATACCTCTTTTATATATGAAGGTTCTAAGGCACAGAGAGGGTAGGTAACCTGCCCGAGTTCACCCAGCTCTTAAGACAAGGAGCCAGATTTCAACTCACTCTGCCTGGCTGCATATCGTTTAAGCTGCCGCCTCTTGGTGTTGGGGCAGGCAGAGCCCCATGTATCATTCAATGATACAGAGTCATTTTCTTTCCAAATAAATGATAAATGTCTGTTCTGGGTGTTCTTCAGCATGTAAATTGAAATGCTCCCATTATGCCGTATTCTCTGTATCTGAGGATGGGTGATATGCACACAAATGGTGTTTTCGTGCAATCTTGAAGGATTCAAGACCTATATTCGTTGGGGGTAGGACCTAGAAATTTATATTTTTCCTAAGTTCCCCAGGAGATTTTGGTGCAGTTACTTTTCAAAGAAACCTCCGAGAACGACTGTTTGACAATCAAACCTATGAAAGAACATGCCTTTATCGACACAATAACATATAAGGTTTTGGCTAGGAACCAAAAGGCACAGATGGGTGTAGGTGGTAATTAGTTCAACTAGAGCTTCCCTCTAAAACGTTCATCGCACTGTTGGTTCCAAAGCAGTGTGTCTTGTCCCCAGAGGGCTGAAGTGTCGACTGCCAGTTTTCTAGCGGCTCAACCCAGCCACTGGGGGATGGTGTTCTGTTCACAGTGGACGCCCAGGAAGTCCTATAATGGTAATAATAAACACAAACTTAGCGTTTGCCACCTGGGTGCCACGTGGACTTCTAAGTGGTCCCAAACATTGTTCTTTTAATCCTCTCATCCTCCCTCCGAGGTAGTCCTTTTCTTGTCCATTTTTCTCATCAGGAAACTGAAAACAGAGATGTTAAGAGCAAGATAGTAGCAGAACTGGGATGAGATTGACTATGAGCTTCAAGAAAATGTCTCAAGTGATAGCTTGAAGGCTATCACCATGCTCATCTTCCCCTTGCCAATCCAGAGATGAAATGGGATTTCATCTTATTACAGTTTTAAGACATGTCTGTCTCAATTTAAGCACTTCTTCCTAATACACTTTACCCTTCCTCCCTCTCTCCATCCTCATCTCCCTACCTCTCCTTTCCTTTTCCTTCCTTCTTCCCTCTCGTCCTTCCTTTGTTATAATGAAAAATGTCTATCAGAGTGCACATTTAGTAAGAGAGAAAAGGCAAATAATTCTTACCCAAATACATTTGAAAGTATTGTTTCACACAAATGCGACTTAAATATTAGCATAAACTTTGAACAGTTTTTGAGACAACTGGCCATTTCTCTGAGCCAAGTGAATAAGGTGAATAAGGAAGCACCATGATTTTCTGCACGTGGCTAGCTGTGGATCTCCCAGGAATAGTTAAGATTGGAGGGAGTGTTAGGGCTTGGTAAATATTTCAGCTTGCCTGAAGGCTGTTTTAGGCGATCACCTTTTGTATTTTTAATATTATAAAGGGAATGGTGACTGGCAGGTAAAATTTTTCCCCTGATTTAGAGAAATGATGAAAATACTCTCTAGAGCCTTCACCACCTGGGATTTCTGAGGCAAACTAGGGATAAAATCCTGGAGCGATATTGGTTGAGCTTCACATTGTAATTCACTCAAAGTGTGGGGCTTCCATGTTCCCTCAGGCAGGACTATGGCTTTTATCTCCATATCCTTCAGACTGAAGACGGTAGCTTATATTGGCTACTGTAGATAGCCAATGAGATATGTTTTCACTGAAAATAAATGAGCAGATTTATCCACTTAATTTCCAAAGCACTGATAGAGAAGCATTTCCAATTCTTCCTTGCATGTCTTAGTTTAAACCCTCATCGTTTCTCATGCAGGCCAGTGTTTTGTTTCTTTTCTTTTCTTTTCTCGTTTTTAAAATTTTTTTATTTTAAAGTGAGCTTAAGTAACCCAGCAAGAGGCTTGAACTCAGGGCCCTGAGATCAAGAGTCACATGCTCTACGAAATAAGCCAGCCAGGTGCCCCAAGCCAGTGTTTCTTAAACTTTTGTTCTGTATGTGTCCCTTTTTAGGAAAAATAAATCCAACAAATGCCAAGTATTCATTTGAAATTATTTTTATCACACTGCGTAACCCTAGGTATAAACTCCTTGGGCTTATACTTTCTAATTAAACCTCAAATCCAAACAAATTTAGGAAGTAAATACAAGCAGAATAGCAAAACAATACCATTTGAGATAGGAGTTGTCACAGACCCTTTATTTTTCCTATAGAAATCAAGATGCCAAAGTTAGATTACTATTGAAAATGTATTATTGAATTTTATTTTATTTATTGTCTGCTTAATTCTTTTCACTCTAAATATAATAATCTATTATTTATGGCTAGTCACCATCACCATGATATTAGGCCCTTTTTTTCTTCTTCTTCTTCTTCTCCTTCTTCTTCTTCTTCTTTGAGAGGGAGAGAGACAGGGGGAGGGGGCAGAGAGAGAATCTTTTTTTTTTTTTAAGATTTTATTTATTTATTTGACAGAGGGAGATCACAAGTAGGCAGAGAGGCAGACAGAGAGAGAGGAAAGGAAGCAGGCTTCCTGCTGAGCAGAGAGCCCGATGCGGGACTCGATCCCAGGACCCTGAGATCATGACCTGAGCCGAAGGCAGCAGCTTAACACACTGAGCCACCCAGGTGCCCCCAGAGAGAGAATCTTAAGCAAGCTCCACACCGAATGTAGAGCCCCATGTGGGGTTCAATCTCACACCCTGAGATCATGACCTGAGCTGAAATCAAGAGTCTTATACTCAACTGACTGAGCCACCCAGGAGTCCCAGGTTCTTTTCTTTTTTAACAGTGGTATTTTAACAACTAAGTAATTGTTTGGATAGGTCTATGAACTTAATGGCCTATCACAGATTCATTAGCATGGAGATGTAGTGAAAAGTTCTGTTATTGCTTATTTACTGATAACCTCCTAATTGGAACATATGATGAAAGAAATTGTACTGTTGATGCTACAGTGCTGCTAACTTTGAGTTTATTATACTTGCAGTACTGTGTGCTACATGGTAATCAGAATTTTTCATCACCATTTCTCATTTGAAAATTCATCACTTAAAAATCTGTCTTTATTCTTTTATTATTTTCCTTTAACAATTAAAGTAGTCGTTTCTCTCTATCGCATCACTCTTGTGATAACAAATCTAAGTCTCATTTTATTAAATAACTTAAGAAACTAAAGCTTTAGTCTATGAAAAATGTTTTTTAACTCTAAATTGTATTGGCAAAGGAGAATTTTATTTTAACTGGTAAAAAAGAATACAAATATGGGTTTGTACCTGAGACCATTCTTGTCATTTTGACATGAAAAATATAGACGCAACAACAGAGTTCCAAGGTGATAATTGGTTATAAGATTGTACTTTATATACTTGAAAAACTAAGAAGAAAAATTATTTTTATTCTTTTTTGGATCTCTCAGTTGTGTACGAATTTATCCACTTTAAAAAGCCTTATTTAGGTGACTTTGGCCACCTTGTCTTCCTCTCTGTGGCTCTGATCTCATTTCCTCTGCTTTTAGAGTAAGACTTAAATAATTTATATGAAATGCAAGGCTGTTTAATCCATTGCCTATTTAAAATCTTTCAATAACTCCATCTGGCCTGAAACCTAAATTCCAAAGTCTTAATGTGACATAGAAGGCCATCATATGGTTCCAGATACCTTTTCCATCCCGTTTCCATTCACTCCCCTGTGAGGGTCCTTCATGTTTCTTCATTTTTTTTTTTAATTTTTAATTTTTAATTTTTTATAAACATATAATATATTTTTATCCCCAAGGGTACAGGTCTGTGAATCGCCAGGTTTACACACTTCACAGCACTCACCAAAACACATACCCTCCCCAATGTCCATAACCCCACCCCCCTTCTCCCAACCCCCCTCCCCCCAGCAACCCTTAGTTTGTTTTGTGAGATTAAGAGTCACTTATGGTTTGTCTCCCTCCCAATCCCATCTTGTTTCATTTATTCTTCTCCTACCCACTTAAGCCCCCATGTTGCATCACCACTTGCTCATATCAGGGAGATCATATGATAGTTGTCTTTCTCCACTTGACTTACTTCGCTAAGCATGATACACTCTAGTTCGATCCACGTTGTCGCAAATGGCAAGATTTCATTTCTTTTGATGGCTGCATAGTATTCCATTGTGTATATATACCACATCTTTTTTTTTTTTTTTAAAGATTTTATTTATTTATTTGACAGAGAGAAATCACAAGTAGACAGAGAGGCAGGCAGAGAGAGAGAGAGGGAAGCAGGCTCCCTGCTGAGCAGAGAGCCCGATGCGGGACTCGATCCCAGGACCCTGAGATCATGACCTGAGCCAAAGGCAGCGGCTTAACCCACTAAGCCACCCAGGCGCCCCTATACCACATCTTCTTTATCCTTTCATCTGTTGATGGACATCTAGGTTCTTTCCATAGTTTGGCTATTGTGGACATTGCTGCTATAAACATTCGGGTGCACGTGCCCCTTCGGATCACTACGTTTGTATCTTTAAGGTAAATACCCAGTAGTGCAATTGCTGGGTCATAGGGCAGTTCTATTTTCAACATTTTGAGGAACCTCCATGCTGTTTTCCAGAGTGGTTGCACCAGCTTGCATTCCCACCAACAGTGTAGGAGGGTTCCCCTTTCTCCGCATCCTCGCCAGCATCTGTCATTTCCTGACTTGTTGATTTTAGCCATTCTGACTGGTGTGAGGTGATATCTCATTGTGGTTTTGATTTGTATTTCCCTGATGCCAAGTGATACGGAGCACTTTTTCATGTGTCTGTTGGCCATCTGGATGTCTTCTTTGCAGAAATGTCTGTTCATGTCCTCTGCCCATTTCTTGATTGTATTATTTGTTCTTTGGGTGTTGAGTTTGCTAAGTTCTTTATAGATTTTGGACACTAGTCCTTTATCAGATATGTCGTTTGCAAATATCTTCTCCCATTCTGTCAGTAGTCTTTTGGTTTTGTTAACTGTTTCCTTTGCTGTGCAAAAGCTTTTGATCTTGATAAAATCCCAGTAGTTCATTTTTGCCCTTGCTTCCCTTGCCTTTGGCGATGTTCCTAGGAAGATGTTGCTGCAGCTGAGGTCGAAGAGGTTGCTGCCTGTGTTCTCCTCAAGGATTTTGATTTATTCCTTTCTCACATTGAGGTCCTTCATCCATTTTGAGTCTATTTTTGTGTGTGGTGTAAGGAAATGGTCCAATTTCATTTTTCTGCATGTGGCTGTCCAGTTTTCCCAACACCATTTATTGAAGAGGCTGTCTTTTTTCCATTGGACATTCTTTCCTGCTTTGTTGAAGATTAGTTGACCATAGAGTTGAGGGTCTATTTCTGGGCTCTCTATTCTGTTCCATTGATCTATGTGTCTGTTTTTGTCCTTCATGCTTCATAAGTGCATCTTGTTTGTTTCAGACTTCTGCTCCTCCGCATGCTCTGTTCTTCTGCCTTAAGTGCCCTCACCCTTCTCAGACCTCCCCTTCCTAGACCACATCTCTGGGAAATTTTCCCTTCAAAATTCTATTCTGGACTGGGTTTTCTCAGGGAAGTCTGTCCTTAGTGCTACCAGGCAATGAGGCCATCTTTGTGCTTCTATAGAAACTGAACATGCTCTGCTCACTGCCAGTGTCAGTCTGTCAGCTGTGTCTTCCTACATACACAGTTGTCCTAGTGGAGGGTGACTTGGTATCAACAGAGGGTAAGAGTACTAATTAGGTCAATGTTTACAAAGGATTGAGAGTAACAAGCAGCTCTCTCCCCTTTGAAAAACTCTTCGATCAAGGAGATTTGGTAACTAATTTCATGCCTTTCCATGACCGTCTTTCCATTTGCCCTCAGAGGCCAGATAAAGTAGTTGTTAAGAGCAGAGGTTTTTGGATTCAGGTACACTTAGATTCAAATCCATGCTTTTTCACTCATTCCCTACATGACCTAAGGCTTGTTTGTATCTCCTTGCTGTGCAAAGTTGTTTTAATAATTAAATGAGATGACATAATGGTTAGCACATAGTAAGCATTCAATACAAGTTAGCTATCATTGATAATAAAATATTAATCTATACATTTACAAATCAAAGGGAAAAAATCACTTAGCAAGTCCTGACTTGGGACAGAAAATAAGATCACCATTATCAAAGACTGTAGGAAAATCTGTTTGCCTCTTTTCCATGCCAATACTTCACTGATGACAGACTGGGAAAACAGGCCATGAGTTTATTTTGTGTTACTGAGTTAATCATTTTTCACTTCTTTCTCCTACTTCCTCCCCTATGCCAGTCTCCCACCATTTTGTATTCTCCGTGTGGAATATAGTCTGTAGGGTTAAAATTTACAAGTAACTGGCAAAGAAAGTAGATCTTTTGTCCTCTATGCCTTGAAAATACAATGAATTCCTGGGCTTTGGGCTATCATATATGTTCTGTGCCTTTCTCTCAGGAACTGAATCCAAGGCACATGCAGAATGTGTCTGTTTAAAAAAAAAAAACTGAAGAAGCAAAGTTGTTGGTCCCCCCCCCCTTATATCAAGAAGGTGTCATTTGGAATCTTGGATGAATCATCTGTCATTGCTGAATGGCAAGATAATGGTCTTATGTTAGTAAAGAGAGAGACATAAATGATGTGTTGCAAAGTAATAACAGAAGATTGCTTAACAGGTATGCGAAAATGGCACTAATGCTTACAGATACAAATGCAGTGTGACAGCAATCTGCTAGGACACGGTGCTACTTGTGGAATGCACATATGCTCATGTAATGGATGTATTTTAATTCTCTTGAATACCGTGTGTCTATGCATTTATGTGGGATTTATAAACATGGCATAATACTGTTTCTGAGTATTCTAGTTCAAAGTTAACATGGGTGTAATATGCATTCTCTTATTTGTTCCATATAAAAACCCTGTGAGCTAGGTATCCATGGAAAAGGAAACTGAACCCGAGAGATAAGGGCGTATGTATAAGGTCACACAGGTAAATAATAATGGATAAGGATTTGCCTTATCCAACTCCACGTCACTTTCCTACTATATAACAGTCTGTTTCCAACATATAACAATCTGTTCTCTATACAAACACATTTGGAATCTGTAAACTTATAACTGCACTGAGTCATGTTTATTCAAGAATTAATATAAAGCATCTTCCTTATTTTTATTCCCAGAAAGATTTGTGATTTGATTTTTTCCACATAACAGGTCACTTTGTTCTTCTGCAAGAATATTATCAGAATGCAGGACACAGCAATTTTCTATACTGTGACTTTAGATTTATAACCTAAACTAAGATGAGCTTAATGCTCTGTAAATGAAGCTTTTTGGTGATGGACGAAGTGATGAAACATTGTATGGCTATATTAAGACAAAATGGTAGCTTCTATTTGGCAGAAAGAACCCACAAACTGATTTTTTTCCCATTTGCTTTCAAGATATTTATTTTCCCTTTCAACTTTTATTTTTGTTATAATTGAATTTGATGTATATAACAGGCACTAATACATGTTTAAGATATTGGGCCATCCTTTGGGCACTTTATAAGTTGGGCTACGATCAAGAGGTTTGTAATCTAGTAAGCTACTGATGCATAAACTATATGATACTGAGCCAAATAAAACAAGATTATTTACATTATGCTATTGCAACCTTTACCAAATTAAAGCTACTGTATTCCAGTTTACAAAACTTGTGATGCAGCTAGTCAATTTTGTTCCGTAGATGAAATTTTAATAGTGTACTCTCTCTCTCTCTCTCTCTCTCTCTATATATATATATATATATATATATATATATTTTTTTTTTTTTAAGAGAGATCACAAGTAGACGGAGAGGCAGGCAGAGAGAGAGAGATAGAGGGAAGCAGGCTTCCTGTTGAGCAGAGAGCCCGATGCAGGACTCGATCCCAGGACCTTGAGATCATGACCTGAGCCAAAGGCAGCGGCTTAACCCACTGAGCCACCCAGGAGCCCAATAGTGTACTATATTTGGGCACATTAAGACAACACAAATTCGAGGTTAGTAGAGACAAGAGAGTTTACTTACTCCTAAAGCCATGCTCACTTTGTCATTTCTTTTGAGCTTCTATGCGCATGAAATATGAGTCAGTATTTTTCAAAATTTTGGTTATTTTGGGGACTTAGAAATATATTAAAAGTATTTACTTCCTTTACTTTTTGCATACTTTACCCACCTGGCTATTCATCTACCATTTTAATATCTACATATTATTTTAAGTGTTATCTTTAGAATATAATTATGATTTATTCTCTGTAGTTTGGTTTTGATAGTAATAACAATATAAAAATGAGCAAAAGTCTAACATCAGTTTTTCCTTGCAAACATTGTATGATTATACTTACTTATTTGGGTGGTCATAAGGAATTGTGGCAGTCATGCAAATGTTCTGGTCGGCTCTCCAGCTGTGAGGAGAAAACGTGAACATCCCCAGCTCCTACCCCTCTGGACGTCCTGCTGTGTTCACTTTGAGGCTATGATTCCTGTGGGCTGCTCTCAGCCAAAGACTGGGCAGGGTGGAGATATTAAAGCAGGCCTATTCTGGCAAAACAATGGGCTTAAGAGTCTTTGGCTGAAACTTTTTGCAACTGTGCTTAGTCCAAGAGTTTTTCTGCCCAGTCCTTTTTCCTTCGTTCTCTTTTCCCATAGGTGTCAGACCCACATTGCAATCTGAGGGCTCTCCTCACTCTTTCTGCTCTCTCTGTAAATAAATCTCTTGAAACTCTATTCCTATCCTGGGCTCTGCCTCTTGGTGGACCACCTGGTCTTTAGCTTCATTTTCCTCATTCATACTTGGAATATACTGGTACTTCCAACTGCTTATTGTCAAGACCAAATATTGGAATATGCAATAAAAATACTTGGAGTTAGAAATTGCTATAAGTTATTATAGACTTTCATAACTTTTTTCTCTAGAAGAGACTTTGTTCCCACAATCAATTTCTTTTTTGCTCTCTCACAGCTCGGAGGAAATTTTTTGGTCCTAGTTATCATATGAAAGTTCAATCTCAATTCATCTCTTTCTGTATCTTGAACTAGGTATGTATTAGAACCAACTTTGCTATATTCTGGGATTCTATTCATGACAGAGAAAAATTCATCATAAGGCAGGTATTTCTTGGAGCCCATCCAAGCTACTGAAATTTCAAAATGACCTCCTTATAAATAAACCTCCCTAGAAGTTGTCTTCCCTGTAGGAATCCCAGCAATATAGCAATTCTAAGCATTGTTATAATTTAGGGGGATTACATAATCTGTGTATTGTCATTATTTGGGGAAGAAAGTGTAAGAGGTAGGGGAAGAAGAAACAGTGACTTCACACTCCAAATCATTTTGTTACCTGGTGTAAATTTCTCAAATTAATTCATTTTTAGAAATGAACCTGTTTTCTGGGCTTTTTTGAGGATGAATCAAGGCAAGGAGTAAAGGCAAATATTGGCTTTGAGAGAATAAGATTAATTGATTTGGTTCTCCTGGTTCTGTCTCACAGCATAACCTGACTTAATAGGCTTTCTTGTATACGTACATGGCAGCACAGAAAACAGGATTGGAAGCAGAACATCTGTGTGATTCTAAGTCCTGCCTTCAATTTTATGGAAAGCTTTGGGTAAATCACTTAATTGTTGTTCATTTGGGATTTCTTTTTAGTTGAGTATATGTATCTTATCTCTCCAATAAGTGATAGCTATTTTCCATCGTTCACAGACAGATAATGCTGAATGGGAAAATCTAAGCCTTTCTCTTCCTGTGTGTGTCTTTTACTCTTCACCCAGAACACACCCTTCTGACACTACTGGTCACCAGATGTGTGGCTTTCTTCTGGCACCAAACAATTCTGAGAGGCCAGCTGGGTGTCCTACAATTTCACTCCTTTCTGACACTGTCTACCTAGAGATAGCATCAGACCGTGCAGGTAAAGGGCTCAGTCCCACGGTGCTCCTTCCACCCCACTTCAGAGGCCAGTCACTAGTCCAAAGCTGTCACCTGTGCTTTGGACTAATGTTTGTAAATCTGAGCTTCCCATGACCCCTTCCTAAGGTTTGATTAATTTGCTTGAGTGGCTCACAGACCCCAGAGAAACACATTTTGCCAATTTATTAAAGGATATAATAAAGGATACAGATGAACAAGTGGATGGAAAGACACATGGAGTGGGGTCTGAGAGGGTCCTGAGTTCGGGAGCTTCTGTTCCTTTGGAGTTAGGATGCACCACCCTTCTGGTATGTGTGTGCGCTCACCTACCTGCAAGCTCACTGAACCCGGTACCATTGGGACTTTATGGAGGCTTTCTCCTGTAGGCATGATGGATTATTAAGTCCATTTCCAGCCCCTCTCCTCTCTCAAGTATGGGGGTGGGTAGGCTGAAAATTCTAAGTTTTTAATTGTGGCTTAATCTTTCTGGTAAGTGGTCCCCAGCCAGGAGCCTGCCCACGGTTGCTTCTGTAGAACAAAAGATGCTCCTAGTGCTGTAATCACTTAAAAACTTGCAAAGGTTTTAGAAACCCTGTGTTGGAGACAGGGTCAAGGACCGAGAGATATTCTTATCACTTAGGAAATTACTGGGGTTTTAGGAGCTCTGTGCCAGGCATGGGGGTGGGAGAGAGGAGACAGAAAGACAGATAGACAGGTTTTATTATTTCACAGGTGCTATCTAATTACAAATTCATGGCAGTAGTGGGGAGAAAACATTTTAATCTACACACCCAACCAAGCTCCACATTTAGATTCTTCCAGGAGAAGAATTAAAGGTTCAGAAACTTCTCACAGTGGAAAGGTATGGGACTGGAGTAAGCCATGCTGTAAGTCAAGACCTGGCATTTACATTTTCTAAGAATTGGGCTGGTTCCTTGATTTACCTGAGGCTTTAATTAACATTAACTCTTGGTGTGAAGACTGATGGTAACTCTGCAAAGACACTTAGCAATGCCCCATCTTCCTCCCACCCTCATTTCCGTAAACATCAGTGTAGGTCTTTCTTGGACCCCAGCTCATCTTGAGCCCAGTTCTCTAGAGGTTGCCTCACAGTCCCAGGTGCTTAGTGGATGTTTGTAGACTTGAAATACATATCCTGACAGTGTGGAAAAGCCTGGTGTCAGGAGACATCAGGAGACTGTGCAGCTGGTAATAACTTGGCCGTTAAGGCACTGGTTGTGTCACCTGAGGCAACTTGCTAAAGATCTCTGCTTTCTAGTTTGTTCATTAACAAAACATAGATTGTAGTAATACCTGTTTCATAAGGGTTTTGGAGAATTAAATGACAGGATATATATGAAATGCTTAACAAAGTACAAAGCACAAAGTCAGCACCTAATAACTTTTGGCAAAAGTATTATCTGGGAGAAGGTGAGATTTCTCATTAACCTTAGAAATTAAATATAGTCAAGTAGATATTTGTCAAATTGTATTAGAAAACTGAAATAACTGGGGCGCCTGGGTGGCTCAGCGGGTTGAGCCGCTGCCTTCGGCTCGGGTCATGAACTCGGAGTCCTGGGATCGAGCCCCGTGTCAGGCTCTCTGCTCAGCAGGGGCCTGCTTCCTCCTCTCTCTCTGCCTGCCTCTCTGCCTGCTTGTGATCTCTCTCAATAAATCTCTCTCACATAAATAAATAAAATCTTAAAAAAAAAAAAAACTGAAATAACACTTGATGAAATGAAGCAGTTGTTCTGACCAAAAGAAAGAAGTACAGGGTGGGGAGATGGGTTGAAAGGCAAATGACAGTCTCCTCATCACAAAATAAATGAGACAGGGAAATTAATCCTAAGTAAAATTGGAGTCAACAGGGGATTTCTAGATATCTCTTCTCAACTCTGGAATCATATGTCCAACTGTCTATTTGACAAATGTAATGAAAAATCAGAGGCATCTCAAACAGTATGTCCAAACCCAAATTCCAGATTTTGTCTCCTAAATCTGTACTTGTCATGGGCCTTCCTTTCTCATTAAAAAAAAAAAAAAAAAAAAAAAAAAAAAGACTATAATCTATATCCGCATTTCTTTTTTTTACCTGAATACTTTGTTGATTGTCTACTCTCCCCATAGGATTGGTTCTACACTTCTTTCCTTCTTTAAGATGTTACTTATTTAAGAGAAAGAGAATTAGAGCATGAGAGAGAGAGCACAAGCAGGGGGAAGGTGTAGAGAGAGAAGCAGACTCCCTAACGAATAGGGAACCTGATGTGGGACTTGATCCCAGGACTTTGGGATCATGATCTGAGCCAAAGGCAGATGCTTAACAGACTGAGCCACCCAGCCACCCGAGGTTCTACATTTCAAAAAAGGCAAGGGTTTTGTATGTTTTGTTAATCCCCAGAACTGGTCCAGCTTATAGGAGCTTTCAGTGAATGTTGCTTAAAAAAAAAAACCTGAATGCAAGTTATTTGTGTAGAGGAATGTATTTTTTCCCATAGTAATGCAAGAACACAGAACATTAGTGTTGACTAAAACGTTAATATGTGGAGCGTGAGGAAAAGGAAAGAGAAATTGGTATTTGCTGACCTAACGTCTATGGAATTGCATGACTCTCGGGCTTATTAGCATATGTGTTCCAACTCTGGCGAACACAATATGAAGAAATAGTTTTAAATAACCAAATGGGGATCCCTTTTAGGCATAGAGGTAGGCGACATGGGGTGACTAAACGTTGGGATCACTGACAATTTCTTTCCTCTAGCTCTAGGAGACGGGTTACACTTTCAGTCCTCTTGACAGGGTTTTGGGAGGGCCATGCCTGGAGGCAGAGTTATGTACTTGAATGCCACATGAGCTTTCAAGCCTAAGGCTCCTTGCCCTGTGAGTCTGTGAATTAACACATCTCTTTGAACAAACTTGTTTGATAGTTTGTGAAAGAAAACAGACTTTTAAAGAGTAGCTTGGTAAAATCTGAAAACATGTGAAAGATCCTTTTTTTTTTTTAAAAGAGAGGGAGAAAGAATGAGCAGGAGGGAGGGGCAGAGGCAGAGGGAGAAGCAGACTCCCCACTGAGCAGGGAGCCCGATTAGGGGCTCGATCCCAGGACCCTGGGATCACGACCTGAGCCAAAGGCAGACACTTAACTGACTGAGCCACCCAGGTGCCCTGAAAGATTCATTTCTAATAAAGAACTTGGAAAATTCTCCAGAGTAGAACGGTTATGTCCACAGACAAATTGTTTCCCAAACTTGCTCTAAAGAGTGACCCCTTCTGTTCCATATCTACCAGTTTAACCACTTGGGCATCCAAGTGTAAATATGTACAAGTGACGTAAAGGAACAATGACTGGAAGTGGAAATAGCTTCAAAGGAAATGGATATTTTTGCCGTAATCGTGACATTTACAGTGACATAGATTTAGACATATATTTAACCTAGGCTGGCTACGGGTGTTGCCAAGATGTGAATCAGCTAAGCTTGGAGACAAATCTGCAAGCTGGAAAACGTCAAAAAACAGGATTGTTCCATAATTTTAGAAAGCGTTACAAATTTCTTCTGGGTTGGCTTTCCTACTTAACCTGCTTGCCTTCTATGAGTTCTGCCTCTTTGTTCAGGGAAAATTCTCCTCCCGTGTGATAGAGGGGAGGTTATTGTGGTGGTTTTCACCTCTGTGTTCTGGCTTCAAGACTGTTCTTAAGAGGACCTGGCCCGATCTTGTCCTTGGGAATTCATGCCTCCAAGGGCCCCATTGCATCTCTAAATTGAAATGCCTCTGATCAGGCCCAAGAATATTCTAAAAAAGGTCTCCCATCTAAATTCTAATTTAGTGTGCTGCTGTAGACACCAGCTTTGGGTGAGCCAGCTCAGCATGTGTCCCTACTATTTAATGTCAGCCCATGACTATTCTTAGCCTTGACACCTCCAAACAGTTTACCAGAATGAACAGATTTCTCCAACCCATCACATTTTCTCTCCATTGAGTTGCAGATGGAAGAGGATAAAAAGGATACATATATGAAAGGGAACTGGTACACGTTTCCCCCACCCTCACAAGCTAATCTCAGCAACTGAGCTAGTGTCAGTTGCATGTGAAAATAGGCTTTTTATTTTTTATTTCTTTCCCCCTATGGCTGGTTCTGGGAAAATGAAACATAGGGATGACAATAATGTCTCTCTGCCAGTTTCGGGTGCTTTAGCTTTCCAAGTTGGCAGATACTTAACATCAAGGGAAGACTTTCTAGCTAAAGAGGAAGGACAATTATAAAGAGATCAAAGTAAATGGGCATTGGCTTTTTTGGAGGACAGGAAAATCCATTTTGAAATAGGAGCTAATTGATGGTATTGAATGTGAAGAAATTACCTGCATATTTTCTGAAGTACGTTCTGAGAAACTCTACTACTGCCCACAGAATCTCAGTAATGATGAATAGAAAATTGGGTGGATGGGGTTTCCATTTTTGTCACGAATAATTCTTCAAGCTCTGAGAAGCTGACGGCTTCATATAGTTTCCTTTTTTTTGGGAGGGGGTCAGGGAGAGGAGTTGTTTGTCAAGTAGAATAACATGGAAATATCAGGAAAGTATCCAGACAATACTTAAGGTAGAGACTGTCCTAGAAGGATTTACTCCCTATATCTCACTTACCCTTCCATCTTTGTTATTCCAAATGGGTCAGAATTGGAACTTGAGCCCCTCAACATGCAGGGAAAAGTGGGCAGGGGTATGAGCCTGGATACAAGATCAGGCTTCAGAGAAGAGAGGTTGAGTAGATACTTTTTACCAAGATGAGTTAGAGAGAGGGAAAAAGATGAAGTAAAAGTGATTTTAAAGAGAAAGAGAGATGCCCTTCAACAGACGAATGGGTAAAGAAGATATGGTCCATATATACAGTGGAATATTACTCAACCATCAGAAAGATTGAATACCCAACTTGTGCATCAATATCGCGGCACTGGAGGAGATTATGCTTAATGAAATAAGTCAAGGAGAGAAAGTCAATTATCATATGGTTTCACTTATTTGTGGAGCATAAGGAATAGCATGGAGGTTAGGAGTAGGAAGGGAAAAATGAAGGTGGGGAAATCAGAATGGGAGATGAACCATGAGAGACTGTGGACTCTGAGAAACAAACTGAGGGTTTTAGAGCGGAAAGGGTTGGAAGGATGGATGAGCCCAGTGTTGGGTATGAAGGAGGGCACATATTGCATGGAACACTGGGTGTTATACACAAATAATGAATCTTGGAACACTGCATCAAAAACTGATGATGTACTGTGTGGTGACTAACATAACATAATAATAATAATAAAGAGAGAAGCAAAGGGAAATAAAAGAAAAAGAAGAACCCGGATCAAGATAAGAAAAGCCATGGAAGTAATTTCTGGAAAGATTTTTACCTTCTTAGAATTGGAAGGCAATCCCCCACCCCCACTCCAAGAAAAATACTGGCAAGCCATTTCATTTCATTTCATTTCATTTCAGCCATTCATCTTCAAGAACTGCTTATAAAAATAAAATAGCCAGCTGCATCTTTTACTTGACAGAGAGCTTACCCAGAAAATATTTGAAACTGTAGAGTTTTCATTTTTCAGAGTTCTTGGTGTAATTAATATTTGTTGATTTTTTTTCTCTTTTACTTGAATTGTTCTTGAATCTGTGTGGCCCTAAGCACATTTTCATGGAGTCATAGCTCAGAGAGCAGAAGGATTAATCCAAAATCATATAAACAGGTAGTCAGTGGTGGGACTAAGGCTACCAAGTCCTGTGATGTCATTGCCACAATGTACCGATATCTTTTCCCCAGCAAGTCCTTGTGAAGTGTGGTTACAACTTTTAGCCAGGGTTCTGTTCTTTTTGATGCCAGGTTCCTAGTGATTATGAATAAGGAATTATGTTAGCGAGACATCTTTGCATTTTCATACTTATGCATGGCTTGGTATTTTAATTTAGTCTTTGGGTTTTCAGTTGATTGCGTTTTCAAATCAATCAGGGTACGTGTTTCTAAAATATGACAGGAAGTTTTAGAATGAATTGTTTTATTAGTAATAGAAAAACAAAATTTTCAGCTAATTTGTTGGTAACACTGGGAATTTAATAATGTAAAATTTGGAGAGTAAATTTCTAGGAAATACCAAGGCAAATTAATTTGATTTGTACAATTCCCTGGTGTATGTACATGTGAAATCATTATGGAGAGGTAGAAGATAATAGCAATTTTTATAAGAAATATATATTTTCCTATTCAAAGTCAGAAATTAACATATAGTAGTTCCTTGTGTATTGGAAGATGTGTAACTATATTTTTATGTGGGGGAAAAAACATGTTATTTCGCTCACACCAAGTTGAATATTTTACTAACACAGACTTACAATCAGTTTTTGTAACATTTGGACCATGTTGCGTTTGTAAAATGTCACTACTAGTTATATGCAGATCTCACATACAGATGACTGAATTCTGTTCAAGTGCCCAAAAGTTTCAGAAGGCTTTGATTTTCCTGCCTATACACATTTTTAAAAGTTTCACTTTCATCACATATAACCCAAAACTTGGCAAACAGAAGAAATAGATTGAACTTAAAACATAGGAATTGGTTTTTGGATTGGCCTTGAATATGTGACTAATCAACGTAGCTACCTGGTAAAAACTAAATTTCTTTAATAACAGACAGAAATAGAGCTAAGATGTAGGAGAAGAGAAAAGAGCCATGTAGTAAGTAACATTATTGTATTTGAAACTACTTTAGCTTATGCTGTTGGCTCACTATATCCTATAAGGCATTTCCTATACAAAAGTATTACACTTGGGGGGGCCAAAGATTTTCTCTGTGTCATTGAAAGACCTCATTACCTTGGACTTATCTTGATTTAGAATTGGTGATTACTCTAATGGGGCTGGTACTAGCTCCAGAAATCCTTTTGCTTGTTGTAGAGATAGTCAAGTGGAGGTCAAATTCTTACATCTAAGCAGAAAAGAAAGGAGGAAATTATTTTAAGGCAAGAAGTGAAATGTCTGATATTGGCTGTGTTGATGTGGAATTACGTGGAATTTCCCCTTGTTTTCTCTAGTTTTATATAATGTATTTGTGTTACTTTATAATGAAAATATACTTTTGTAAAACAAAATACCCAGAACTTTTTGGGCACTTTTGAGTATCTGAGAACTGTCCAGTTATCTGCAAACAATTGAAATAATTCATTGAAAATTATTGAGAACTCTCATTGCAGTGTTTCTTACTCCATCTCTTAAGGTCGAAAATGTTGTCATTATTTTCATCAAAACAAATGATAAACACACTTACTTTCTCCCCAGCAGGTATTAGTTTCAGAAGAACGCTGTAAACCCACATAAAACATGTTTTGAAAGGGTGCTACCATGTTAGCCATAATTGAACATGTTTCAAGGATGTAAATATAAGTATTATCTTGGACCTCTTAAGTGTAAGTTCTCTTAAGTCACAATAGAGATTTAGGATCATTTAAAACATGTACTTCAATACAGAACTGGGTGTTATTGAAGTAATGGAGAGCTTAGGACAGTGCAGTACACCTAGTCTGTCCTTGTAGTTTTGTGACTTTATAAAATCATATTTACAACCTTTACTTTCTTATTTCTACAGTCTTCTGGGGTATTTTTTAAAATAGTGAAATATTGGGGCACCTGGGTGGCTGGCTCAGTGTGTTAAAGCCTCTGTCTTCAGTTTGGGTCGTGATCCCAGGGTCCTGGGATCGAGCCCTGCGTCAGGCTCTCTGTTTGGCGGGGAGCCTCCTTCCCCTCTCTCTCTGCCTGCCTCTCTGCCTACTTGTGATCTCTGTCTGCCCAATAAATAAATAAAATCTTTAAAAAAAATAGTGAAATATTACTAGACACATATATATATTTTTGAGTTTCCTCAAATGTTATTTGGTATGAAGACACTTCTAACTGAAGAGCTAACTGGCTAACTTACTAACTAGATTTATTAATTTATCGTGGGAATTTTGTCCTTAAGAATGTTGTAATTTTTTGTATAGTGAAGCCTGTCAATCTTTTATCAGTAAGTGTTTGGCATCATGTTTAGATGGGTCTCCTTGACTTCAGAACTCTAAGACTACTAATTTTCTTTTAATATTTTGTTTCGTAATTAGATTTTTATCCATTTCAAATTTATTTTTAGTATTTTGTAATGCAGGAGCTCAAGTTTTTTTTTTTTTTTTAATAGTATCCAGTTATCTCCTCCTCATTGTTTTGATTGGTACAGCTTTTTTAAACTTATATATTTTTAAAGATTTTATTTATTTATTTGGCAGAGAGAGACACAGTGAGAGAGGAACACAAGCAGGGGAAGTGGGAGAGGGAGAAGCAGGCTCCCCACCGAGCAGGGAGCCCAATATGGGGCTCCATCCCAAGACCCTGGGATCATGACCTGAACCAAAGGCAGATACTTAACGACTGAGCCACCCAGGCGCCCCCCCTCAACTTTTCTAAACTTACATCTTACATACCACTTGTATTTTACACATTTCCACATTTTCATTATTATCTTGATTGGTGTGTTTGTTAATAATATGTTGGTGGATCCTATCTGAGTTGTGTTTTGATCTAGCACAATCACTACAATAAACAAGTGAATGAAATGGCCATCTTGAAAACCCAGGCTAAAGAAAATGCAAGCCTATACTGACTGAAGCAATTACTCCCAAATAGCTTTAGAAGGTTTCTTCATTTCTTGCTTTTCTTTGATTTTAGGTAGAAACTTGTTCTCTTAAAACTAGTATTTGGGAAAGATGTGTTTCTGAAATATGCCCAGACTGACAAGCATAAACTTTGGGTCACAATGATACTTCCCTTGGCTCTGTTTTGAGTGAAGGATGGGCTTGTCAGAGTCACAGTGGTGGCTCTATATACCTATCATTTTGAAGTGCTAGTCCTGCAAATTTAGAAGTTGAAAAACTATCAAGCTATGTGTGGAAGCTATAAGAGGACTAAAGTTTATGGTGTCAGTTTTAGTTTATGTAAATATTTCTGAGATTTATTTCAAGAAAATTATAAATAGAAGTAACAACATATAACCCTTTGGATATGCCTTTACTTCCAAGAGGCAGAATATATACCTGGGCATCTAGATAGCTTGAATTAGTAAGTGGCAATGATTGTTTGATTATTTTGTACTTTAGATATTATGAAGCAAAGTTACTTATTTCTCGACTGGTTTTCTGATTCTTAGAATAAGATGAGTTGATTCTTTTGAACAAGGTTTCTTCTTATAATCCTGTGCTTGCTTCAAATTCTCTAGTAAGTTCCAAACGTTATTAAATCTCATGTATAGATCTCAGATTTCCCTGCTCCATCTCAGGACTGCTTCTCTTCTGTGGGACTGCTGAAAGGAATCTCTTATGTAGACATTATCCTCAGTGCCACTGAGGAAAAGGGATTTGCATCCGATACCTGGTTTCCATTAGATGACTAAAGGCAACTAGTTACACAAGAATATACAAATAAACCAATAGAACAATATGGGGTCCCGACGTAGATACATAATAATACCCCTCACTGTCACCAAAGGCAGCCAGCAGAAGGTTCCAGAAAAGAGAAAAAATAGAAAGCCTCCCAGGTCATTCCAAGAGAGCATGATCTTCTTAATCACCAACTGGTGAAAGGATAGTTTATAGTTATTAAAAGAAAATACACAAAAGGAAAACATTCTTTTTTTTTTTTTTTAAAGATTTTATTTATTTACTTGACAGACAGAGATCACAAGTAGGCAGAGAGGCAGGCAGAGAGAGAGAGAGGAGGAAGCAGGCTCCCCACTAAGCAGAGAGCACGATGCGGGGCTCGATCCCAGGACCCCGGGACCATGACCTGAGCCGAAGGCTCAGTGCCCCAAAAGGAAAACATTCTTGTAGGCTAGCCTCATATGTGAGAAATTTTTTTTTTAGATTTATTTATTTATTTATTTATTTGACAGAGAGAAATTACAAGTAGATGGAGAGGCAGGCAGAGAGAGAGGGAATCGGGCTCCCTGCTGAGCAGAGAGCCCGACGTGGGACTCGATCCCAGGACCCTGAGATCATGACCTGAGCCGAAGGCAGCAGCTTAACCCACTGAGCCACCCAGGCGCCTCATATGTGAGAAATTTTAAATAAAACACCAACTAGTGAAATGTAACTGTACATTAAAAATGATCATTTCTTGAATATTTATTGTATATCCCAGGAGTGTAAGAAATGGTCAGCATTAAGCAACTTGTTAATAAAATAAAGAGATTCATAGTGAAAAAGTTACTGTGAACATAGGTGCTGAAAAATTTTAACATTGAGCAACGCTTCCATTAAGAATCTCCTAGCAAATGAATAGAAGCAAACTTAATGAAGTTGATAGGTGTGTTTTCCAGAAACAAGTATATACATTTATATACATCTAACACTTTAAAAAATTTTTTTATTTTTTAAGTAGGTTCCACACCCAGTATGAAGCCCAGTGTGGAACTTGAACTCATGACACTGAGATCAAGACCTGAGTTGGGATCAAGAGTCAGAAGCTTAACTGACCGAGCCACCCAGGCACCTCTATTTTTTATTTTTTTAATATATTTCTATACATATACAGCTTTATATTTTCCTTTAAATATTGCTGTAAGTATTTTTTTAAAAGATTTTATTTTTATGTAATCTCTGCACCCAATAGAGGGCTCGAACTCACAACCCCAGGATCAAGACTTGCACACTTCACTGACTGAGCCAACTGGGTGCCCCCAATATTGCTCTAATTCTATTTTTTTAAAAAGATTTGAGCCAGCATGAGCAGGGTTTGTGGGGGGAGTGGCAGAGGCAGAGGAAGAGGGAGAAACAGGCTCCCCCTGAGCAGGGAGCTCAACACGGGGCTCCATCCCAGGTCCCTGAGATCATGACCGGAGCTGAAGGCAGATGTTTAACTGACTGAGCCCCCCAGATGCCCCTATAATTTTATCTTAACAATTTGATTTATCAGTTTTTCATTTTCATTCAGTTAATTTTTTTTTTCTGATTTCCAATGTGATTTCTTTTTTGATTTGTTGGTTGTATAAAAGTGTATAGCTTCTAAACAGATGGAGATTTTCTAATCTTTTGGATACTGATTTCTAAGTTTGGACTACTGTGAAGAGAATATAATGTGCATATTTCATTTTTTAAAGATTTTATTCATTTATTTGACATACAGAGATCACAAGTAGGCAGAGAGAGAGGAAGAGAAGCAGGCTCCCTGCTGAGCAGAGAGCCCGATGCAGGGCTTGATCCCAGGACCTGGGATCATGACCCGAACCCAAGGCAGAGGCTTTAACCCACTGAGCCACCCAGGCGCCCCCCATAATTTCATTTTTTAATATTGTTGAGACTTGCTTTATGGACCAGTAGGTGGTTAATTTTGGTAAATGGTACACTTGTGCTTGGAAAAAAAGTGCATTTTGTAGTGGTTAAGTGCAGTGTTTTATTTAGTTGATTGGGTAAATTTTGTTAGTTATGTTGTTCATATATTTTGCCTCTGGTCTGATTTCTTTTGTCTGCTTATAGCTACAGTTAGTGATAAATGTATTTTAAAATCTCCCACTGAGATTATGAATTTACACATTTCACATCTACACATTTACATTAAGTGCAAATAAGTTTAGAGTTTTTACATCCAGTCAAGTTTTTCACTTTACCTGTAGTCATAATTTTTTCTTTAAAGACTCTACTTATAATAATAAATGAACTATACCAGTTTTCTTTTGGCTAATGGTTGCAGGGTATATAGAGTTTTCCTTTCAAAGTTTCTTTGGTTTTGGATTTTATTTATTTATTTACATTTATTTATTTATTTATTTATTTATTTATTTAATAGTTTTAGATTTTAAATCTTTCTCCTGTAATAAGAAATGTTTTCGTTTTTTCCTAAATGATAATTTCTTTCTTTTGTTTGGAGCATTTAGTTTATTTACATATAATCGCCATTATCAATATCAACAGTGATTTGATGAGTTTGTATCTGTCATGTTATTACTATTTGTTTTCCATCTTTTTTTTTACATTCTCCTCTTTTCAGACTATGCTTTATTTTTATTCCAGTTGTCCTTTATAATTAGTATCCTTTTTTCCAATAATTTCCTTATAGCCTGCATACTTTATTAGAGTTTAATATAAATTTACACCTCTACATTTTCCCAGAAAATATAAGGACTTGAGACAATTCTCTTCTACTCTTCTGTTTCTGTCCATTTGGTTTATATCTTTTAATCACGTCTGTTATTATTATTTGTGACTATAATGGCCTTCTACAGATCGTATTTTTAGATTTATCCTTTTAATGAGCCTGTGTCTGATAATGCTATAGTCTAGATCCCCTTTGGGTGATTTTCTGTTTTCTGTTGTTCCTCTCATTTTATGATCTTATTGACCTCTAATTTTACAGCTTTGATTATTTACACTTTGTGCTGGATATGGTCCTTAAAAATTGTAGAGACCTTGGGTTCCTGTATCTTTCATGAAAGAAGTTCGAGTTTGCAGTTGGCTGGAGGGAAGGAGGACAATCAATACTTCTTTTAAATAAGGATCACCTTATTTCAAGTAGGGATTGAAAATTATTTGGGAGCTTTGGTCCCTTGGCTCTCTAGTCTATTTCCGTCTGTGCTCAAACTTAGAATGAAGATCTTTCAGTCCCCAACTCAAAGGATGGGGTTTTATTAGCCACATGACCTTCCTTGGGGGGCCCTGAACTATGTAGACTTCATTCTCTCTGCTGAGCTTCTCAGCTTCTCAGGTTCCTTTTCTCAAGTAGACAGAAACTTCCCAGAGTAAAAATGGTTGCCAAGTGCCTAGTTCACCTTTCCATATTTCTTTATTCTTCTAGATCTTGGCCCTGCAATTCCTAACTGCCTATTCAGCTCAGCAATATCGTTTAGCAGATTTAAAATCTACATTGTCCACATGGTTCTCAACATGAGCATCACTTCACCTTACCTAGTTGAGTTTTAGAGGAAGTGATCACTTTATTTCTTTAAAATCTCTCCATTCTCTTATTTTTAAAAAATTGAAATCTGCAACTTTCTAATAATAAGAAAAAAAATTGAGAAAGCTCCTAGCTTGGTCTTCTTCCCCATCCCATAGTGCTAATAATTGTTTTTTAATTTGGGGTTTTTAATGCCTTATTTCCTACTTTTTCTTTCCCTTGTCTTAGCTACTTTGAAAAGATCACAACAAATATTGACTAGATGTTTAGTCACTTCTGCTTCTTACATCTCCTACAGCATTTGTATTTATGTTTCCTCTTTCTTAAGGACTTAATTCAAGACTGTCTTACAAGTGTGTATTTATGTGGTAAAATTTTGAAGGTGTCTATGGCTGGGAATATTTTTTTAATCATTACCCTATATTTGAATCATAGTTTGGCCAGATACAAAATTCTTGTATTTCTTGTATTTCTTGTATTTCTCAGTATTCTCAAAATTCCCTATTCTCAGTATTTCAAAATATACCCCATTGTCTTCTTGCATCCACTGTTCTGATTTCTTTGCATATACTATGCTTTGTCATTCTTGAAATTATTAAGGTAATTCTAAGTTTTGTCATTAATAATCTTAAATTTCCTCTATTTTACATGGGAGTTTTTTTTTTTTTAAATTCATGCTCTGGCAATTTATGGAACCATTAAATCTGTTTTTCATTTTTTTTTTAATCATGAGGGACTTATTCAAATTTTTTCAAATATTTCCTTCTCTCCACTTTTATATTCTTTCTTTCTGAATATCCTATCTTCTGGATAATAGCACTTTTGTTAATATTTTTTCTCTCAATATTGTTTACACATTATCTGTTTCTTTTTCCTTCACTTTTTCTCTGGTAGGAGAATCTACAATTTTGTCTTTAAATTGCTCATTATAGGGACACCTGGGTGGCACAGTGGGTTAAACCTCTGTCTTCGGCTCAGGTCCTGGGATCAAGCCCTGCATCAGGCTCTCTGCTCAGCAGGAAGCCTGCTCCCCCCACCAACCCCACCCCCTGCCTGCCTCTCTGCCTACTTGAGATCTCTCTCTCTCTCTCTGTCAAATGAGTAAGTAAATTAATTAATTAATTAATTAAAAAGAAAAATAAATTGCTCATTTTAAATTCTGGTGTACCTGTTCTAATTTTAGACTTTGTCAAGAAAAGTCAAAAAACAAAACTGTCTAATCCAGTTTATGGTTTTTATTTCAAAACAGTTGTTCCCTCAAATGTCTTAGTTTTTAAGATCTTTAACCCCCTTTCCCCTTTCCTCCTGGGCTCATTGTCCTCTCTGCAGGCAATGTATGCCTAGGAAGCTGGGGGCTTCTTTTCAACTAGATGAGCAGAGTCAGGGAGGTGCCATTCAACACGAATGTGCGCCAGGGGAGAATCTGGCCTTTGAACGTGACTTTCAATCAGCCATTACCCTACAGAACCACTCAGGTTAGGCCTCGTTCCATCCTTAGCTATATGAGGCAGAAGCACCATTAGAGAAGCAGACTTGTTAAGGGGCACCTCTCAGCCCTGGGGATCTGAAGAAGAAGCAGTGAGGAAGGAACTGCCCTAGTCCAGTCTTTCCCTTTATTCTCTCGACTCCTCCATAACATAGGACTCATTCTTCCTGGTTTTTCTCCTCCTCACGTTTGCAGTAGTACTAGAGGTCCAAATTGTTACTGTAGAAACAAGTTTGTCTTATCCCAAGGCAATGGTGGAAGAAAAGCAAGAACGAACGCTAGCAAGTCTGCTTTCTCTTCCCACAGCTGTGTTGGGGTGCCTCTACTCCAGACCCAGACTCAGCCACCGCTTCAGATAAACCAATTAATAGAGCTACCCCACCCCCACCCCCACCTCTGCTCTCCACAAGGCTTTTCAAATTTTCTCCCTAAACTGAATTCCCTCTATATTTCTCTGTGGTTTGCCTCAAGAACAAGAGCCAAGAGCCTTGCCAGTTCGACTTCTTGGTAGGATGCTTTTGTCTCATGTTATCTCATTTCCAGTCAGTATTCCTTTTTCTTCAGCTTTTCCTTTTTCACTCCTTTCACCCTTTTCTTTCTCCATAGTTTCTTCGAACATACTCACCATGCCTTTTGGGTTCCCTCATGATGGCTGCCTGCGTCCGTTTCCAGTACGTGATCCTCTCTTAATCAATTCTGCCCATGCCGAGTCCCTCCTGTTCCTCTGCATAGTTCTATTTCTCATGCCTTATTCTTCCCTTTCTTTCCTTCTGTTCCAAGGTTCGCCAGCTCCTACTGCATTCTTCACTCTTTTTTTCTTGACTCTCATTCAGTGGTTATTGACATCAAATTTCTAAGACACCTTTCTCTTACAAGATTAATCAATGCCCCCCCCCCCGACAATTAACTTGGCTGAGTCCCTTAGAGGTAAAATCTAAATTTAGTTTGACATCTCTGGTGCTTTAATATGTATTAAAATGTTTAATGTTTTCTAGATGACTAACACAGATTCATTGAAAACACACCAAAAAATGAATTAATGCCAAGAAAGACTGTATAGTAGGGAAGAAATAAGAGATGGCTTTTTGAATAAACATCACATAAGTAATCATTTTCATTAAGTTTTATCTGGTTTCTAAGCCTCTCCTCTGCCCCACCGGACACCCCATTCTCTAATACCCACTACTGATTCATTCATTCAAGTATCCATAAAGGGAGAAAGTGATTTGCACTTTCAGACTTTCTGGATATCTCAAACTCATGTTCATCCTCTTCTGTGTGATTTTTTTTTTTTTTATCGTGGCTGTGAATTCTACGAATTCTAAGAGAGATGCACAAAAATGTGTTTCATGATAGACACAATAAAGTAGAAGACCTTTGGATTGGTTAAGAACCCCCTCTCGTCAGACATATCACAACACATCCGTCCCCAGGGAGGATGGGTTCTTTTGCCTCCTAACTCTGATATGCATTGACTGTCAGATTTTTTTTTTTTTTTTTTTTTTTTTTTTTTTTAGTGCCTATGCTAGTTAATGTATGATGTTTGGCACACTGCCAGCTTGTTCTGTACTCTGTGGAACAGTTGATCTTGAAAGATGTCATTTTTCCCCTCATTTTCTGACTCGTTTTGTTACATCAGTGTTGATTTATTTTGCACTTTTGACAATCCGAGTTTTTTAAAGAACTGATCACATCTCAAAACTTTAAATTAATGAATTAGATGCTATAAGCAGAGGGAAAAAATAATGTCTGAATCTCTGTATCTTCTTTTTTTGCCCCCCTCATCTTTACTTTTCTTCTTCTTTCCTTTCTCCCAAAGCATAAATAGCTGTGTCCCTATTTCTCCACCTTAAATACAAATGTATTTAAAGAGATGCACAATTAAAAGAGCTAATTAGACTCTCTTAGTACCACTGTGGTTTGTGCTCTATTTCCAAGGCCAGACTCTCATGCTTACCTGAACCTACTTAGGACGGATTAGGACCAAGAGAGACGGGATCATGAGCCCTCTGACCTCCTCCCATACTTGTGGTTTTAGGCCTGTTATAATTTGAATGTGCATTCAGTTGCGTCCTCTGTGTAACTTAGTCTTCCTATCAAGGGAGAAACATTAATTAAACTTAAGAAACACTTTGGTGGGGCGCCTGAGTAGCTCTGGCTCAATGGGTTAAACATCTGACTTCAGCTCAGGTCGTGATCTCAAGGTCCTGGGATGGAGCCCAAGTCTGTCCACACTCTGCGGAGAGTCTCCTTGTCCCTCTGTCGCTCTGGCCACTCATGCTCACTCTCTTTCCCAAATAAATAAATAAAATCTTGGAACAAACAAACAAAAACCATTTTGGTGGGTTAGTGACTGACCAAATATCTGTGTTTAAAGAACTAGCCAGAAGTGAGGTATAAAATCAGTATTTGGTGCACGGATTATGAATTGGACAAACCTGCACTTTCTTTTCTTTGATTTTTCAGTGTTTGCTTCCATTTTTATGAAATTACCAGAATTTACCAGAAATTACCAGAAATCTATAGAGACAGAAACCAGGGTTAGAGGTTTTCAAGGGCTGGGGGAGGAGGGTGGGGAGTAACTGCTAATGGGGACATGCTTTTTTTGGAGTGACAAAAATGTTCTAAAATTGATCATGGGGATGGCTGCACACTCTGTGCACAGTCTCACTACCAAATTATGTGCTTTAAAAAGACGAATTTTCTGGTATATGAATTGTAGCTCAGTAAAGTTATTTTAAAAATCTATTATCATATTAATCTTTTTTAAAATTAGCATATAATGTATTATTTGTTTCAAGGATACGGATCTGTGATGGTGGGAGGGATGGGGAGGCTGGGTGATGGACACTGGGGAGGGCATGTGCTACTTCGAGCGCTGTGAAATGCGTAAAACCGGCATTTCTGATTCTGGTTCCAGTGCTGGGGTGTTGGTTGGGCGTGGGTAAATTGGGATGAGTCTGAGCTTCAGGTTTTTGGGTCTTTTTAAAGTGCTTACTGTAGGGATAAGAGTACCTCAGAAATACTGTGAGGAGTAGAGGTGCCTGGGTGGCTCAGTGGGTTAAGCCTCTGCCTTCTGCTCAGGTCATGATCCCAGACTCCTGGGATCAAGCTCCGCATTGGACTCCCTGCTTGGCGGGGAGTCTGTTTCTCCCACTGTTCCTCCCCCTTGCTTGTGTGCTCTCTCTCACTGTCTCTCTCTCTGTCAAATAAACAAATAAAATATTTTTTTAAAAGAAATACTGTGAAGAGTATATACATACATGTATGTATTTATAAGCCATATAAAGTATTTAGCCCAGTAAAGTCTCAGTACATGGCAGCTTTGATTATTCTTGTTGTTTTGATGCTTTATTGTTATCATAGAATTGGCTTTTAATCTTTTTTTTTTTTTAATTTTATTTATTTATTTGAGAGAGAGAGAGACAGTGAGAGAGAGCATGAGCGAGGAGAAGGTCAGAGAGCGAAGCAGACTCCCCATGGAGCTGGGAGCCCGATGTGGGACTCGATCCCGGGACTCCAGGATCACGCCCTGAGCCGAAGGCAGTCGTCCAACCAACTGAGCCACCCAGGCGTCCCTTTTTTTTTTAATCTTTTTTTTTTTTTTCATAGAATTGGCTTTTAATGCCCACAGAATACTAAATAAGCATAAGAACTAACTTAAATCCAGGCTCAAATTTATCAAAGGAAAAAAAAAATGGAGAACTGAGTTTCAGATAATGTTTCCTTCCTGCTATATAGCGATATTAATCATTTTTAGTTCTGAGTGGTCAGTGATCTTCCTGGAAAAGCAGAGTGGATAAGACCCAGATGAAAGGAGAAACATTTTGAGCCATAAATGACTTACCTTTACATTTTGTGTTTCATGTAATTTTGAAACAATTTTATTTAAATATATCCATGGAGAAGCAGAACCATGGAAGGGAGATTATAAGGAGATAATTTTTTTTTCACTAATTTTTGTTTGCCTCCTATTTCCCCTCCCTTTTACTCATAGCTCCAAATTACAGAAAGTTCTACATTCTCAGGTGCAATTTTCACAGTCACACTGATGGTGATTAATGGGACTCCGGCTAGGTTATGTATTTCATCATTTTACTATTTAAGGTTGAGAGATCAGTAAGCAATTTCTCTTCATTGAAAGATAGCTCAATTAAAAAAATAGCCACTGATACCTTATTTGTGAGGCTATTTTTCAAAACTCCTCAAACTCGCTGATTTTAGAAAAAGGCAGGTCATCTTCTTGTTTGTCATTTATCTTTGTGTAGTTTACTAGATAAGTAAACAAGAGAAAATTCTACTGCTCAGAGGGGAAAAAACCCAACATTTTCTGAAATGTTTTCCTTTCCATCTTTTCTTTTCTTTTTTTTTTTTCAAAATACATTCTAGGGCTTCAGGTTAGACTATTTTTTTTCTCTGCTATTAAATGCAGACAAGACTAGTAGTCAAATGATCCTATTTTGTCATTTCAAAATTGGGACTAAACTGTAGGCGTTGTTTTGTAGTCTGTTTATTCAGCCAACAATATATCACGGACATCTTTGAGAGTCTTTACATATTCTTCCAAGACCTCATTATTAATGGTCTCGATAGTAGGCTATTGCCTGTGCCATCATTCATTTAACCAATACACTTGGCACCTTCTTGATGCAATAATATTGGCGATATTGTAAATGGAGTCATTTGGAATAATTTATTCATATCTGCATTTCCTCTGCGTTTCTCAACCTGATTTATTTGCAGCTCTGAGAAATGGAACGCATTCTATTTTGCTCTGAATACACTGAGCATAAACTTATAGTCCAGCTTGACGTAGTGTGTGTGTGTGTGTGTGTGTGTTCCGATATGTACATGTGTGGTATGGGGATAGAGTAGAGGTTGGGAGTAACTTTGACCGTAATCAGAGCAGATAAAGACAAGAGCAGGAATATATGACTGCTAATCCTTTGCAAGCCTAATTGCCTCACAGTTTCAGGTTGGGAAATATCAAAACTGTGTGGACATGGCTTTTTGTCATGAAGACGTTTTAGAAAGCAAAGAAAAAAAATACAGGAACTCTGAGTTAGAGAGTAAGTTCTTATAAAGTTTTTATTATATGGAAAAGGAAATTATATTCAGCCCCCAAATCATTTTGCTCTACTAAAAAAGTGGGAACTGTGCCCGCTCTCTTCTATTTTAAATGCATAGATCTAGCACTTGCTTACCTTCTGGAGGCTGTTAACCAGAAGCATAATCTCTATATAAACACAATGAATGCTATAGATTCCACAGTTCTTTTCTTTGGCATTTTCATCACATTTTCTCTTTGGCATTGAAACATTATCACAAATGAAAAGAAAAAAAAATGTGCAGGTTTTTCCTTTTCTTTTTCTTCTTTTTAGCTCGGCTTCCAAAAACTCAGGGAGAAAGAAGTTAGTTTGTTCTCAGGTACAATAGCATCTGAGAGTTCACAACTTTTTGCTCTAATCACCCTTTTCTTTCTCTGAGTATTCATGGCTAACGTTCCCAGCGAAGAGCCTCTGCTCACTCGTCATTCTCTAAGCCGCGAGCAACAATCAGTGTGTACTCATGTGGCAAAGCCCTGGCCTTTCCTATCAATTCTCTTGACAAGAATGTTGTCAAGTCTCGTTTGTTCTTTTCTGAGCTGATGAACTTATTTCAGGAGGCTGGTAGTTATATTTCACATCTGTCTCTGATGAGACCTTGAGGCTCTGTATCTTCTTCGGTTTTTGAAGGGACTTAGCAGAGATTATGTGAGATAGGCTTTGATGACTGCAGGCACAGGGTACCCATTCCCCATTGTCCAAAGAGTGCAGAAAGCCCCTTTTGTGTGTGGTGAAGGGCGCCTTAGTATGCAGGGCCATCTCTCTTGCCTAACTTCTCTTACTGCCTTTTATTTTTTTAAGTGTGTCAGTGGATAGATAGCTCTGCTCCCACTTGATAGATGGCTACCATTTTTCTAGATGAATAATATGTCACAGGCTCTCTGGCATGTCGTGGACCAAACATCTTGAAGAGTTCTAGAAAGCTGGTGAAATTGCAGACCCCAATGGTGGCGATTCAACTAGATCAAACAATAAGTCTTTATGTAGTGATGCCCATATGTTAGAAAACATTTTAGCTAAGTAACATAATAAATTCAGTGATCCCACCTTTCCACAGCTTGGTAAAATGAGAAAGGCAAAGGCAAAATACCAGATGATCTCAGTGTAATGTGGTGAGCTCTATGATGAAGGAATAAAATGGTGGAGGGGTACTCAATTCTCCACCAATCTGGAGATTAAAGAAAGATATCCCAAAGGATGGGATTATTCTTACTTCCATTTTTTTTTTAAATTTTCAGTTTGGGTGTCAGAATCTATTTTCTCATTTTGGTGTGGCTGTATTAAATTTAAAATTTCACAAATGCAGACCCTGGGTGGCTCCAGTCAGTTAAGCGTTTGTCTTCAGCTCAGGTCATGATTCCAGGGTCCTGAGATCAAGTCTGGCATCAGGCTCCTTGCTCCCCCTGCTTATGCTCTCTCCCTCTGACAAATAAATAAATAAAATATTTTTAAAAATAAAATATAATATCATATATGAATATAGCATATGTGACACCAAGACACCTGTAATTGGACAACAGAAGTGGCTCCTTCACAGGAAGTTTGTGTTGTTACATTATATATTTTTGTTTCAGGAATCCTCAGTTCTCTATCTTATTAGCTCAGTGACCTTGGCAACTTATAAGCCTGTCTCATACTCATTTTCCATGTGCCCATACTCATGCCAGAGTCCATACTCATCTGTCAACTGGGAACAATATCACCTCTGTCCAGGGTTTATGGGGTATGGATGAGTCTCCTAGCAGAGTGTCTCACACTTTGGGAAATTCGTGACACACCTTTATCTTCCACTTGTGAAGAAAAACAAAAACCACCCTTTGGATTTTAGGCGAGTGGTATGTTCTCAAGTCATGTGTGTTGCTCTATCTCTGGTTGTTTTCATCATTATTTCTACGACACACCCATTTTCTACAGAAAAGATTTCAGGCTCCATTCTGTGTTCTCATCTCATATGTAAGAAGTGTGATGTTGACTCTAGAGCAGAAGTTAACAATGATGTAGGAAACACATCAGGCAATCAGCAGCCACAGTCTAACCAGGGATGATACTACATACTTGGGTCAGATTCGCTGTATGTAGTATTTATCAATATGTTCTTGGGTAAAGGAACTAAGACATAAATCACAAATTTTACAGAAATTATCCATTTATGAGGAGTTGTGAATGGCAGATGAGATAAAGTTCTAGAAGAGTAATGATGTTGCGTAGGTATGGTGGTCTCTGTCAGATACAAATAGCCAGAATCCTGGTTTTGCTGCACATGCTGTCTCTTTGGAGAAATATGAATGTTCTTCCTTAAAAATATGTGTCTTTGAGAATTATATTTAAGATTAAAGTAACCACATGAAAATCGGGGGCTTATTTGCTGCTTCTTGACTTGGTCTTCATCTTTATGGTATCTAACGAGGACTCTGTCACCAAGTAGCAAAGTGACGTGTGTCTGGTCCCTGACTGCTCTGCCACTCAGATTTTCCCATCTGGGGCTCTACCACTTAGGATTTTATGTGTGGATTCCTGACTTTGTGTGTGGGGAAATGCACCTGTAATACCATTGCTTACATGCTAATTAATCCTATCTTGACTCCAGTGTGTCTACATACACACGTTACACACTTACCAGGGCATCCCTGATTTAAATGAAAACAAACAAAAACATAGTGCCAGTCTTTCTCTTTATTCCAATTTAATGCCATTCCCTGCCCTTGATTTTTGATCTTGCTACTTGCAATTCTGAAGCAATAGTGGCTAAAGATCACAGTTCCCTTTTAAATGCCTTTTTAATGTGTTGATAAGACATAATCATTGACTTGCACTGTCCTCTCTGGGCACTTTAATGATTCATTACTGAGATAATTATTTGGTGTTTATTCTAGCCTACCTGTGTTGTCTCATTTTCTCCTCACCTTGAATAGGGGTTGGGAGATGAAAACAGGATTGCATGTGATTATTTTCAGCATTTATTTCAACCACCATGAATGTAGTTAAAATGTTGCCTGGCTAATAAATAAACTTTAAAAAACTGTGCAGCCACTTTGGAGAACAGTGTGGAGATTCCTCAAGAAATTAAAAATAGAGCTGCAATTGCACTCCTGGGTATTTACCCCAAAGATACAGATGTAGTGAAAAGAAGGGCCATGTGTACCCCAATGTTTATAGTAGCAATGGCCACGGTCGCCAAACTGTGGAAAGAACCAAGATGCCCTTCAACAGACGAATGGATAAGGAAGATGTGGTCCATATACACTAGGGAGTATTATGCCTCTATCAGAAAGGATGAATACCCAACTTTTGTAGCAACATGGATGGGACTGGAAGAGATTATGCTGAGTGAAATAAGTCAAGGAGAGAGAGTCAATTATCATATGGTTTCACTTATTTGTGGAGCATAACAAATAACATGGAGGACATGGGGAGATGGAGAGGAGAAGGGAGTTGAGGGAAATTGGAAGGGGAGGTGAACCATGAGAGACTGTGGATTCTGAAAAACAACCTGAGGGTTTTGAAGGGGCGGGGGGTGGTAGGTTGGGGGAACCAGGTGGTGGGTATTAGGGAGGGCACGGATTGCATGGAGCACTGGGTGTGGTGCAAAAACAATGAATACTGTTACACTGAAAATAAATTTTTAAAAAAATCTAATAAATGTTCCTTCTCTTTAAAGGAAAAAAATAAAAGGAAAGAAAAGAAGGAAGGGGACAGAGTATCAGAGAAAAAGAAAAGGGGATCTTTCTTTTTGACATCTGCCAACTTTGGGGAATTATATATAAATAAAAGTCATGATCCATTTGATTTCTTAATCTGCCATTTAAAGTAAAATCATATACTTCAGATCTGTTTCATTCTGTTATGCCTTCCCCTCTTTTCCTAATAAACACAACTGGAGCTTCAGAATTAAATGTGTGAAAAGGCGCGCCTGGGTGGCTCAGTTGGTTGAGCATCTGACTCTTGATTTCAGCCAGGTTGTGGTCTCAGGGTCATGGGATCGAACCTCATGTAGGGCTCTCTGACCACTGGGGAGTTTGCTTCTCTCCCTTTTCCTTTCCCTCTGCCCCTCCCTTTGCTCATGCTTGGGCATTCTCTGTCTTCATCTCTCTCTCTCTCTCTCTCTTTCAAATAAATAGATAAATCTTTAAAAATACTGAAATCCTGAGATAGTGTCCAAGGTACCACATAAACTAAGACATAGATTTCAGGAGGATTTTGTATTGTCAGTGAATTTTGCTTTTCTGCTCCAAAGATTGGGCATTGGAGCAGTTATTATTTTGTTTGAATATCAACAACTCCATGTAGGCTTAGCACCCACAGGTTGTCATATGGGAAGTAAGTTAGAGACTTTGGTATTGCCTGTAACTTCAAGTCTTTATTCTTTATCCTATTGGTTTAAATAAGGCATTTATTTTGTAAATAAGTAATAATGTTTTAAAAATACAGAATATAACTAGGTGTTATGAAGAGAACCTACAGACTTTAGAATCACATTGATCTATGTTTAAATTCTGGCCCTGGCATTACTTGGGGTTGGTTTGAGCATGTCTCAAATTCTCTAACCCTCACTTTTCTACAAAAAAAGTACAAAAGATGTTTCCTCAGTGAGTTACTTTAAGGATTAAAAATAATGTATGTAAATTCCCTAGCACTTTGCCAGGCACACTAGTTCTTGGCCATTAGCACCCTAGACTTGAGTAGTAGTAGTTAGTAGTAATTACCTAGGAATCACTGCTGCTATTAAGTAATTGGAACTCTTTGAATTAAAAAAAGATATCCTATAAACACAAAGAGCTGACCACCATTAGTAATAAAATCTATACATATGGAATCAATTGAAGCTTGGAGGAGAGTTAAGGAGGTTTAATTTTAAGAAGCTTACCCAAATAGACCTGTAAAGAAATCCACATTTCTTAATCCTAAATGTCCTAGTCTCTTGACAAATCCTGACCTTTGAATGCCCCAAAGTTAATTATATTAGTGGCCTTTAAAAATATATAATTTCTTACCGCTGCCAAGTGATAAAGAGAGTGCCTTTCCTTGCCGTACCGCATATCCAGTGACATTGACAGTGACTTGATATTACTCATTCCAAGATCTGTGAAAGACTCTCGGAGTAAGGGAGCACTTTAATCCAAGTTTTCATGGAGGAAATTAAGGGAAAAAACTTAAGCGTATATTGTGTTTATCTCTGATCATTTCAGGTATTATTAAGAACTGGTTTTCAGTTACTCTTGGAAGAACAAAAGGGAAAAAAAAAAAAAAAGAATTGGGACCAGATCTAAAAAATTTAGCAAATAGTCATGCTCTTCCTTTATAGCAATTTTGTCCTGTGCTTCAGCGAGTCTAGCTTCCTTCCTCCCTCCCATCTATCAAGAAATGCTAGTGTCTACATGTCAGACTTTTTTCAAGGTTCTAGAGACCCTCTAGAAGCAAATTATGAGCTCCCTATCCTATGTTGTACCATTAGGTTTAGCAGTAAACACCATGTGCCAAGGCAGTATATGGGGGTGAAAGGCCTAATTCATGTGTGGGGTGTATCTGTGCATTTTACCTGACTTTACAGTTCCTCCTTCTAAAGGGGCATTGCCTCTTGAATTTGGGTTTGGCTTTGTGCTTTTGATAAGAGAATGGAATTTATGATTTATTTTTGGTAACAGAATGAACTAGAAGTGCCAGTGTGTCAGTTTTAAGCCTTAGCCTTAAAGAGAGTAGTATGTCTCTGCTTGCTCCCATGTACCCCTGGCATTTCATGACTAAAACATGCCTTGGTTTATCTCTTAGTCCCAGGAGGACAATGAGAGATGCATAATCAAATTTAGCTGAAACCAGCAGAGGTGCTCAGATGAGCCCAGCCCAGATCAGCCAACACCCGTCTGATGCACAGATACATGAGCTAAATAAATGTGCATTGTTATATGCTACTAAGGTCCTATGCTTAGTTGTAACTTAGCATGATTATGTCAGTGTTTAACGAATATAATCAGTGGGAGTTAAGGAGATAATGTACAGGTCAGAAAGGTACTGTAGAAGAGAAGACCAGTTCTGGAGGTGGAGGTGGAGTCTGAAAAAATATTTACATTCATATCCCAAGGGATTTTGATGGGCCAAGATCCCAGTGGAGTTTGACAAATCGTGCATGTAATACAATTAATTTAAAGTGAGTTGCATTAACATTGCCCATGATAGGGCTCCTTTAGCAGGTTATTTTTATTTTATGATGACCTAAACCATATGTATATAAAGTAAAACAATAACCAAGAAGGAAAAAAACCTGCTCTAACTAGCCCTGCCTTCAGGTAAGGTCTGGGAGGACTTTAGGGGAAGATTCTGTATTAGGCAAAGGATGAACTCCTAGGAGAATGTTGTGGTTGTCTATAATACTGATTTTCCTGAGCCTGTGGGCTTGCAATTTTTCTGTAGACCTTATGGTGTCTCCCACAGATGAAGTAAACATCTAGATGTTTCTATATCTATATTGCCTCACCTCCCTGCCCACTGATTGGTGGGAATAGGCCCCAGAAGTGAGCAATACTATAATTGGTTCTCCAGGTATAAGGATTTTTGTAACTGCCTTGGGCTGCAAAACATGGTGACAATTTTCTATTTGCTTGGCTCTTTCTTCCACCGAGGAGAGTATGGCCCACCCAAAAATGTGAGGGGTGGTAGAAAGAGTTGTTGGATTCTTGTCCCTTGAATCCTCATTCCCTTTCCTAATTGTTCAAAATAAATTCCAAATGTCAACTTTACTTGAAGGCTTTCATAATCCTTTTGTATGCAAAAATAATCTTGCTTTTCTATAAACTCCCCTTGCATTTTATTCATGTTCCTTTATAACATTTCTTACTTGCTATGTTGTGTCATGCTTTTCCTCCACTTACAGACTGTGGACTCCCAAAGACCATGCCTTATGTACTGGGTATTCTCCAGGACAGTGTTTCTATGTGTGCAATTAATATTGATATTTGTTCTAGTTTATCTTCTCCTCTGTCAACCTTCAGTGGTCCCATATGCCACAAAACCAGAACTTTATTTTATTTCCTGTTTAAGTCGGGAGCATTGTTTTCTACCATTTGTGGAACACTTTTTCGGGGGCAGAGTGAGATAACTAAATCAGAGTGTAATTTCAGTTCTGATTCAATTTGGGCTTTCTCCCTGCTTATAGACTCAGTTCAAATTCATTTCGTATACTGTTTCTTCAAAAAATTTGGACTTGATTTAACACATTCTAAAGTAAGAGAGGCAAAAACTGCAATTTCTCATCATAGTGGAAAACACAAACCAGTGAAGACTTGATAATTTGCCCTGTGCAAAAAAAGATGCCTGTTATGGAAACCAAAACAAAGTGTGAAAAATCTAACATTTAATTTCTTAAAGGAAGGCTATACTTGCTATTGCTGGCAAAATTATCTAGACATGAGGAGTTGTGACATGTTGCATCAAAATGTATATTAACGCCCTTTTATATCCATACACAAAGGCATCTAAATGAAGTCATTCATTCAAAAGGAAGATTCCTGGCAAAAGTCATATATTTCTATTATTTTTACACTAAAAATTGGGAAATTTTTGGCTTAATTTAAGCATTTTTCAATGCATTTTAATGCTTCTAGCAACATAACTCTGTAAAATCCAAATCGCTGGTTCTTAAAATTTCAGGAACATAAGTTTCAAGTGGAATGCTTATTAAAAATGCAAGTTTCCAGATCACACTTGAGATATTCTGCATCTGCCCAGGAAATGACACTTTTTTTTTTTTTTTTAACAAGCACTGCAGGTGATTCTGGTGTAGGTTGTCCATGAACCCCACTCTGAAATGGACTAAAATCCCTATAATACATGTGAGTAAATTTAAGTCCACTCAATCTACTAAAAGGAAATCCTCTTTGATTAAATATCTGATCACTCCCCAGTTAACAGTAGTGGCTATTACTTAGAGTGACCTCCTCAAAATAGAATGGAAATGTAGTCTTCCAGAAAACTTCCAGATGTTTTCAAAGGGGCAAGTAGGTTTCCATCATCCATCTTCCCACCAGCCATTTACCGTAGTTTTGTTCAAATGAGTTTTATCTAAGTTAATTTTGAGTAAACTCATACTAAAAAAAAATGTTCTTAGCCAAATTTGTTTGAAAAGGCTCAAAGAAATATTTATGAAGCACCAGTAAGTGAAAGGTGCTGTGGTGAACAGAAATAACTTCAGATCAAATGCCTCAGTGTGTCTAGAAGTTAGAAGGGAGACTGCTTGAGATGCTACCATGTACCATGCGTGGCACTGAGCCCATTCCGTTTCGTCTTCCCAGGCATAGCAAAATACATATGGCATGATCTCATTTATGTAACAAAAATTGTTCACATTTAAGCATATCTCATTTATGAATTTCCCATCTATGACTCAATACCTATATTGGCAGCTATTTTATGGTATGAAGATGTTAAAGGTTGAGCCCTTCTACTTCGGTTTGAATCTTGGTTTCACTGATTTATGCTCATCCCTCCCAGTCTCAGTTCCTTCCCTGGCAAAACGGAGATAGGAATGGTCTGTATTTCACAGGGCCATTGTGAGAGTCAATGAAGTAGTGTGAGTAAAGCATGTATCCTAGCGTTCTTTAAAGTGTTCTAAAGTGTTAAAGTGTTCTAAAGCAAACACTTTGTAAATGTCATTACCTTTATTTTGTGATTGTATAAAAACCTACTCTGGGATAATTCCCATAAACTGTTAGAAGCAATTTGCCCTGGGAAGAGGAGGGTAATGAGAAGGGGATGAGGTGTTTGAGGAACACTTTTACTTCTTGGTCTTCAGTGTCTCTGTTTAGTAACATGAGTATGTTTCTGTAATTTAAACAATTTTTTAAAAAATCAAAATATTTTCAAACTAGGATCATTATGAGTATAAATGATCTAAAAACCCAATGAATCAGGATTCTTAAGATTATATTTGTATTAGAATATACCAGTGCTTTGCCGGAGGTTTCCAAATTTGCATTAGTGAGCTTATGGTTGGATTTTTCTTTTCTTTCTTTTTTTTCTTTTTTTACTTTATAAACATGAATTACATTTTTTATTGTCATTTTGCAAACCTGGAAATAATTATTTTATAGTCATAATTCAATAAAATACACCTTCTAGAAACTATTTTCAAAACTAGGTATGAAATACAGGCATGTATAAGTATGTGAATATATAAATATAACTAGAAATGAACACCGATATAGCAAGAATACATATACATAAAAATATATGTACAGATATATTTTCTATTGAACATTGGAATACTTTTTTTCCTTTTTTTTTCAATTTATTTATTTTCAGAAAAACAGTATTCATTATTTTTTCGAACATTGGAATACTTTTGTTCAGTGTCAAATAGCACTGGACTGAAAACACATCCCATCTACTACACATATCTGTTACTCATTAAATGACAATAGAGATAGTTAAAATGATGTATTTAAAATTTTTGATGTAGTTCCAAGAATTTGCTTCTTATGTTTCCTTTCTTTTCTTCCTTCAGCAATAGCAACCCCTACCCCCCCTTTTTTTTGGTGTGGAGAAATGATGGAAAGCATGGGAAGGGCGAAATATCAACTTAGTTTATACTATAAAGAAAGTAAGTCCATCATCTATGAGTAATTATTGGTACTGCTAATGTATTCAAAACACTTGGCAAAGTTACACTGTATAGTGAGACAAGAGAGAAACATGGGGCTATTAATAACAATGAAATGCATCAGTAACATTTCAGTGATACAATACCGGTAATGTTTAAAAAGTGCATTAGTTGTCTTATAAATGGAAAGAAAAGAAAAGGCAGTATAGGCATTCAGAGAAAGAGATTTTGGTAGCGGCAGGTAAAGACTTGGATTTTTGATATACGGGTAGGAGAGGAATAAAGATGGAGGAACAGGGAAGGCCATCTGTAAAAAGAGAATGAAGAGGACACACGTTAGTACAGGAGAGGGCACCAAATGTGCCTGCTCTGTTTCCCTTTTGCTCTAGTCTCTGTGATCTACATCAGAGTCAATAGGGGTACTTTTTCAAAATACGGACTCCTAAGTCCCATTGTCAGCCTACTGAATGAGACTATCCTGAGGTTATACTTTTTAATTTCCTCCTCCAGTAATCTTATGAACACTTAAGTTTGAGAATTGTCCATCCCCTAATATTATTTTATGAATAATAAAGTTCGACAGCCATTAGATTAAATATTGCTGAGGTAAGTGTACATTTTTCGGTAAATAAAAAAACCCTCTCCTGGTTGCCCTTTCTCAAAGAAGAATATGACTTTATTTTAAATTTATTTTAAATTTACATATATTCAGACTCCCTCTTCCCACTGACTCCCACTATTGATTGTCATGTTTCTTCCGAGAAGCGTGCTCTAGCTCCAGCTTCTGTTCGGAGGCTGGATGCCATCAGGCCAGCGTTCTGTATGTGCACAGGGAGGTGCTGTGGTCTGGTATCTCCAGCTGTTCCGTCGACAGCATCATGACTAACTGTACAGATTTCAGCTCCGCAGCTCACGGCTGCTCTACAAATCTGCTGACTGCAAGGCTGGTACCTCTCTAGGGCATCGGTGGAAATGGCGACTTTCACCTTCGATAAAGTCTGCTCGTGCACATGCTGAGCTCTGGCTGTCTTTATTGTGGCATAGCTTTACAAATGATCCCACCTGCCACCCATCCTCTAGAAGTTTGTCAGATGCCTTACCACCTGATGGTGCTCACTGCCCTTGCTATTAATTATATATCCTATACATCCCAGCTCTCATTTCGGTGGGATTTTGGCTGAGAGGATGGACACATGTATGCACTCAGTCCTGAACCCAAAAGTCAGATGTTCTTTTAAACAATTCAAACTATGGCAAATTTGATGGAATGTCATACAGAATCTCATTATTGATTAAATTCACATGGTTTTAATGACCAGCTAGGCTGAACATTTTTCATTAGGTTATTCTTCCCATATATGTATTTGGAAGAGGCAGATTAACTTCATGGCTGACTCAGGCAAAGCAGCTGTTCACAGCAACACGAAACTATGTGTTGCCAAGCTCAGGTTTCACAGTCTTTCTTTAAGGATTTCTATACAGACAAAAATCTTCCTGTATAAATGGGTACTTCTAAAAGAAAAAACAAAAAACAAAAACAAAAAAACCAGAAAGAGTTTCTCTTCCAAGTTAAAGTTTCCCTCCCCCCTTCCTAAAATTTTGTAGGCAATATTAATATTCTTTGCAAACATTTCCTTTATACAGGACACAGAGGAAGTCTTTGGCCAATCTAATCCCGGTGGGTCATCATAAATTCTGAATTAGTTGAGCCCAAATCAATAGATTTTCAACGAATAGCCCCAAAGCAGTATCGTTTCCCCATGTATTAAATTTGTTTTTGTTATGAAGATACTGAAAGCAAATGTTCCTAAAGAAAGTGAATGACAGCTACACCCTTCCAAGGTACAAGGACAAAAGCTTTGATATCATCCTTAAATCCTCTTTTTTCCTGACAACACACACACCCAATCCATCCGCAAGTTCTGGTGTCCAGATATATCCATAGACTAGCCTTATTCCTCCTGCCGCCCCTCACCGCTTATACCTTCTTTTCAGCTCCCACCATCTTTTATCCAAAATAGCATAATTAGAGCAATTGTCTCCTAAATAGCCGCCTTGCTTCCTTGCAGTTCTCTAAAGAACAGTCAGGGTGAAAATTTTAAAACATAAGAGAAATCATGTCACCCCTCTCGTAGCTCTCTGCGGTGCTCCCCATTCCACTTAGAATACAATGGCCTAAAAGATTTTATAGGATCTAGTACCCATTCCCTGTCTTCTTATGCCCCTTCTCCTTCCCTCCCTCATTCTCCTTTAGTCACAATTTCCTGTCACTTGTATGTGCCAGGCATGTTCCAATCATAGCGCTTTTGCACTGGCTGTTTCCTCAAACCTCCCCCCGACTCACTGTCAAGTAAGTCCATGTCCAGTGATGACCTTCTCAAGGTGGTTGGACCTGCCCCGCCCAAAACAGAACACCCCAAGCCCTTCCCCGAACTTGTCCAGTTCCCCCTTTCCTACTCTCCATCCCCACCTTGGCACTTTGTCATCTTCAAACAAGGACAGGAATTTTAGCTTATTTTGTTCACAAATGTATCCTTGATCCCTGGAAGGGAGTCTGGCAGATAAATATTCCATGAATACTTGCATAAATCTGGAACAAGATCATTTGATGTATGTCCCACAATCACCCCAAATAACTTTACTAGATAGATGCATATTAGGAATTTTTATTTCGAGCAAATGAAAAAGATGTACTGTTATTTTTATGGACCTCAGCAGAACTTCCACTTCTGCCCAGCAAATCAAAGTATTTATCTGACCAGTGTTAATGCCTAACATCAAAATGCCTTTCAGTAGAAAAATGCTGAGAAATAGTGCATGGGATTTGGGGTACTTTTTACCCAAAATTTCTGAATAAATGCATATATTGAATTAACTTTTTTTTCCACATATGCAAATTGTATCTTGTAAAGCCCTGGTCAAATGGCTGCATTAGCCTGCAAGTAAGACTACTGGTAGTGATACAGAAGAGTTACTTTTGATCAAAAAGGAGAAGTAATTTCTTTCCATCTTTCTCCTATTATTTGATTCAAACAAAAAGGCAGGTGTAGAAAATGTAAAGAAGTGAGGATGTATGTCTAACATTTGGATAGACAAGTTTCTTCGAGCTAGAATTATACTCAGTTATTGCATAGCCTCAGTTTGTGCTGAAGTAGACCAAACAGCAATTAAGCACTTGGATTTCAAGATTCAATTTGTAGTTTTGTTGAGATACCCCTATGTGTGTGTGTGTGTTTCCTATTTCTGTAAATTCTCTTTCCAACTAGGCCAACAAAAGCTTTTTCAATTAATAAATAAAAACAACCTCCTAAAATCGCATACCATCTCTTCCACAGGACATGTAAGTGACCATGATGACACTTATAAACTTGATAAGGTCACATGTCAGAATAGATTATTGCTTTCTGTCCTTTTCCAGACCTCCTTCTCTCTCTCTGTTTATATTGCCAGAATAACCCTATCTGACCATGTCATGCATTTATCAAAAATCTAATGATTATAATTTTGTTTTTCAAGAAATGCCTCCTCAGGGCACCTGGGTGGTTCAGTGGGTTAAAGCCTCTGCCTTTGGCTCAGATCATGGTCCCAGGGTCCTGGAATCAATCCCCGTATCGGGCTCTCTGCTCAGTGGGGAGCCTGCTTCCCTCCCTCTCTCTGCCTGCCTCTCTGCCTACTTGGGATCTCTCTCTTTCTCTCTCTCTCTCTGTGTCAAATAAATAAATGAAATCTTAAAAAAAAATGCCTCCTCATTTGAAGAAATGTTAATACAAGATAAACCAGAATAAAGGATATGTACATTTGAAGATATCTTAGCTAACATGTAATGCTTACCAGACTCAAGTGAAAACTTCTCTTTTAGGTACCAACTTTCAAAAAGAGTATTTAGAGCACACAGCTGTTAGAAAATGATTATACTCTACCAAAAATATTCTTGTGACATGCAGCCTCAGGACATCACAATAAGTGTGACTGGGCCCCGAAAACACATCTTTGTTCGGTGTGAAAAGGTCTTTCATGACCGTCATACAGTCTGGGCGTCATGATCATAAGATGCCATAGAGATTAGCTTTTTATTCCATGATTCCATTGAAAACTTCCATTTTCAGTGTAAGAATCTCACCAGAGGAAAATGAATATGGCTGAAATGAGGGATTGGTTCTGCCATTCACACATTGTGGGTTTGCTTTCAGCACCTAAAAAGAGAGGGGTAAAAGGAAGCGGATGGTTGAGCGTGATTCCCTTTGATGGAGCTGGGAGGCAGGCAACCATTTAACTCTAGATTAAAGCTTGTGGTGCCTGAGCAAGAGGTGCAAAGAAATGCTAGTTGATTGTGAAGAGCTTTATTTTTATTCCATTTCTGTGTGATATTATACCCACTATACATTGTATTTTTCAATCATACGTATTTTGCTTTTTCCCCCAACTTTCTCTGTCTCCAGTCCATTTATCTCTTAACCTTTCTAAACTTTCATCATCTGCACAGTCGTCTTCTCCAACTTACTTCTGTTCCTTGTATCTCCTTCTACTCTTTAACTCTCCATGTTCCTAACCCCGAATCTCCGTTCAACCTTCATTTTGTAATCACTACAGTGTCTGGGGCAATCTGCAGTGTCTCCCTGTCTCATTTCCCAACTCCAGGTACTTGCGAAGTTCAGTACAATGCACCATTGCAATGTCTCTCACCTCCATTTTCTCCTTGACTTTCTCCTCTTGGCTTTTCTCATTTACATTTTCATTGCCGTTCACTGAGAATGATGCAATAGCTTCCCAGATGGTCTTTCTGTCTCTTCCTGTCTTTGTCCAAAACAGAACAAAATCAGTAACATTTTTTGACTTGGATTACTGACTACCTATTGAACTGGGTACATAAACTCCAGGCTTCATTCAATCCCTTTACAAGAGACCAGCGATTTATCTTCCCGTTTTTTAACTCCTTTTCTCTCTAACTGAACTATTTGCTGTTCTGCCCAATTCAGGACATGTGAACTTCCACACCGTGATATTTTGTCTTCCTTTTTTTTTTTCTGAGTCAAAATTCTTCTCTTCCTCCCAAGACCTGGGTCAAGTAGTACATTTTCATGATGTGCTGTAAATATGGATTCTTTCTTCTTTAATCTCTCATAGAATTTGCTGTGCCTCTCTGAAAGCATCAGAAGGGTTTGCTTTGTTTTATAATTCCTTCATTTCATGCCCAAACCCTGATTAGAGCAAATAGGTTGAAGTCAGTCATTGTATATTGCCAACACTGTTTTTGTTTTTGTTTTGTTTTTTACCTTCTTTGATTTAGCACTGTGTCTTGCACTAGGAGAGAGCCTGAGATATTTTTATTTGAATGAAACTGCTCTGATTCTGCGCTATGCCCATGACATTAAGTGCATATCACTTAATGCTTCTGGCTTCAAAACACTGATGGTTCCCTTCCAACCCTGAGAGTGTTAAAAGATCAAGGTGGTTGATCAGTTTTGGTTGGGCAGTTTTTGGTCCCCTCCCAGATTGCTGAACTTGGTTCAAAATGTATGCCTTCCGAAAGAATTATTATTGATGCTTCACAGTCACCAAATTGCTGAACCAATGCGATGACTCAGGTGTTCCTTTGGCTTGGTCTTGGTAGGGCAGTTTTAAGCCATAGTAGGACACTAAGTTCCTATATACACGAGATTCATCCTCCTAGGCAGGAATGTCCTAGATCCTGGGAGGTAGGGAGACTAAGCCAAAGAGTTAAGTGACATTTGTTGGCACATAGGACTGCTATGGATTTAGTAGTAAATGTCAGTGAGTTCCAAGTTTGTATATTCCTCTGGGGCTCCATTTTTTGTGGTTGTTATTCCTCAAGATAATCTGTGAAGCTCTAGCTTTCTCATTTAAAAAAAATTTGTTCCATGTAATTGTATATCCATGGATACTTGATCCATTAATTAGTACCATGTAATCAACATAGGTAGATCACATATATCCCCACGCCAGTGGAAGTAAGGAAAAATGGCACAAAATTAAAGGGAATTGTGGCATAGCAGTGCCATAAGAACAAAATGTTGCAACTTGGACTAGCAATGAGTAAATGAAAAATTAAGGACTGTCTCACTTAAAAAAGAGAAGGAAAACAAAGGGCAATTTATTTTTCTCACATTTGACTAATTAGTTGTCAATCTTATGCCTTATTATACTTAAATCTGATGTCAGACCTGTGTATAACAAGACATTTGATTGACAAGGCAGTTTTTTCCACATGGATATGATGTTCTGCTCATGTTTAACTAGGTATTTGATTGACATATGAAAAAGATCAATATATCCTTACATTTCCATCTAAAAGTTGATATCTTTTGAAAGCAAATGAAAGATAGCCAGCAAGTATTTGATTATGCATTAATATCTTATCTCTTTTTTGGGTTAATATATAATGGTCATGAAATTAATTTCACTTTAGGATTTATTTAGAGCATCTTCTTACAGTATCATATATGAGAACTATATTTAACCACTGAAGTATATATACAGCAAACCTTGATCCCAATCTCATTCTTAGATATACCATAGAATCTCATCAAAATACAATTTGCTACTGTGTGCATTCAGACATAGTAAAAATAAAGTGCTGATCTCAAGTATAGCAGTCAATAAAATGTGAAAACAATATGAGACTGAGACATTCCAATAATAGTATTATTCAAGGTTACCATTATATTTCTTTATGGTTATAATTATTTTAAATTGTATTTCAAATGCTAGCCACTAAATAAATCGTGTTAAATTATACTTGCTTTGAGTAAAAATATCAGTGCATTTTCATTTTATTTAAACTTGGGCGTTTTTAAATTATTTTCTCAAGCAGCAAGGGATGTTCTAAAGCATGCCAATAAGGATTACATCAAACAGTGTGCCCTGGCTAATAAATGTTGACTTAAACAAAATTGAACATGTTTCTTTAGTGCTGGACTTTTCAGAGTCTTTGAAATGCTAATATGAGCTGTGAATATCAAAGTGTGGGAAATAATATGTTCCCCAAACTTCTGTGAATCAAACCCTTTTCCTGGGCAGCCTCAAGTGAGGGCAGAAGAGATGTGTCCAACATCCTTCAGGAAGTACTGCTCTGAGCAATTTTCCCTTTGTTATGATAAGTATATTAGGATTGGATAATTCTATAAATATTACTAGAAAAATAGTGTAGCTTGGGAAGATACATTAAAAGCTTTAAACATGGTACATTTATTTAAAACCAGGATTTCACTTTTACTAAAAAGTGGGACTAATGAAGGATGCTTGTTTTTGATAGTAAAAATATTGACCATAGTTAGGTTTCAAAAAACAAGGAACAGTTCAATAGATTAGGCTTATTCATCATATGTAGCATGAAATAATATGCAGCAACTAAAATCAATATGCTAGACTTATTTTACTGATGTGAAAAGACTGTTCCAAAATATTGACACAGGCATGTTTCAAAATACTGTTTACAAAATGATTTTTTTCAGTGTGTCTAAATATGCATAGAAAAAAGGCAAAAGCTGTATCTGATTGATCGTGGTAGTTTCTCTGGGTGGTGGGTTTAAATGTGACTTTAAATCTCCCTTTTATGTTTGTATTTTATAATTCACCTGACATAACTTATATGGTATCAAATATAGATGGAATATAAACAAAACAAAAAAACAAATAACATTATCCCAAACTTTAAGCTTCCTGAGGACAGGGAACTCTCAACTCTTGTCATCTTCTCTGGGGCCTGACTGATGATAAAAGAGGGCTCAAAACCCACATGTTGAATGAGGCTGAACTGAACTGACTTAGATCGTAGCCCTCCTGATACAAGATAAGCTGAAAAAGAGGGATGTTTCCATGGATTATTTCTTTAAACAAAAATTTAAAATAGACCATTGACCATCAATCACGTTTGGCCCACACGGTTCCCTGACTTCCCTGGTCTTTATGACATTTGGAAAGGAAGAAGGAAGAAGGAAATGCATGAAGAATAGAGGAAAATTTTACGAACAAGTAGTATGTGTGGGTCCATAGGAAAAGCTGTAAACAGATTTATTGAGGTATAATTGATACACAAAAAAACTATCGTACAATTTGCTGAGTTTGGACACATGTTTATACCCATGACACCATCACCACAATGAAGGTAATGAACATATCCTTCACCTCCAAAAGCTTGCATATATCCCTTAGAAATTTTTTAAATACAAGCAAGGTCATTTTGTAGAATTAATTTGTGGGGGTTTGAGTGTTTGGATCCTTACAAGTTCCCATCGATACTACATTTTTAAACACTGCATTTGAAATGGGAGGGTAATATTAAATATCAATCCAAATGTACAGTCTTTCAAGTCATACATGCATGTTTTTCAGTTTCCTTCTCCTTTTAGATCTTAGTATCAAAGAACTGGAAAAAATTTTAGAGAGTTCCTGCCCTCAGGTAGGATTATGTTAAATCTCTCCTGACAGAAATGAACCTAACTTAGATTCCCAAATGGTTTTAGTCCCGCAAGTGAATTATGCTGTTTTCATGCTCATCACTGATGAATTTCATTCTGAGCGTTTCTGATTCCTTTTCCTTATAGCCTCCTATGGTGCACTTTCAAATCCTGACCCAAATTGTGGTGTCAAAATCATTGATGACAACTCTAAGTATTTTGAGCCCAAGCCTAACCCTGTAACATACTATATGGACAATTCTCTCCTTTCTCCTATGACCAAGATTTACCTCGCCCTGATCCTAAACACATTTGAATAGCAGTAGAAATAGAAGAACATATGATCATTTGACCAGTATGTAATACATTCTCCTATTTTTAATCCTTTAACCATGATACAGATCTTTGAAGTGCTAGTTACTCTGTAACCCCCTCTGCCTTTGGGGTAGTCCAGAACATGGGGAAACACTTGGAGGGAACCGTATCTGGAGGAATCTAGTATCTGATAATCCTGCGAGTTAATTTGGACCACTGACCCATGTGTAAAATAAAAATCTCTATGGGGCATCTTAGCTTCTTGTTTGAATTGTTTTAAACTTAGAGATTTGTGGATGTGGCAGCTTCCCTATGGAGGCCTCCTCTCCTGGTGATGGCAGAGTTACTATAGCTCAACGTTTTTATCCTCCGCTAGTCTCATGTTTTATAATATCCCATTAACCAAGCCAGTCACATAGCTGTGCTGTAGTCAGGGAGTAGAGACATGCATGGGAGGGGAGCAAGTGAACAATTTTGAATAATTGAATCTTTCACCATCTGTTCTTTTTTTCATAAATATGAGTACTCTCAAATGCTAAATTTTAGTCACCCCCTTCAATACTCCCCAAACTCTTGGCTAATCATGGTGTCAGGGTCACCAGGAATTCATGGTCCAGATGTGGCACCTTTGATCTGAAAAAGCATGAACTAAGAAAAAGGTGATCTGCCTCACATACATCCAATATCCCGTGGTGAAAAAGGGGCGGGGGAGACCCAAGAAACAGCACCACTTGGAAAATGGAAAAGAGGAAGACAAAGTAACCCACTGATGACATTTTTGATAGCCCTCTAAGCCAAACTGGTCAGAGCCTTTTCCCCAGGATATAAGAAATATTGCTTGTTTAGTGCCTAATTTCATTTCTTGAAAGTAGCTTCCATGTCTATTATTGTCCACGGCCCTTAGGGCTCTGACTTCTGAAGCTGTTTTCTGTTGTCTTCAATTATTTCTGAAGAGAGCATTGTAGATTATGCCCTCTTTGTGGCTAGGCAACTTTCTTGACTATAGAAAGTCATAGACTGAGAGGTCTTTACATTTCAGTCTCAACCATATTTAGTCTATGTTGGCAGTGTTTTATAAACATGGTTTTCTCAAGAATTTTTTTAAATTTTTTATTTATTTTCAGCGTAACAGTATTCATTGTTTTTGCACCATACCCAGTGCTCCGTGCAATACGTGCCCTCCCTAATACCCACCACCTGGTTCCCCAACCTCCCACCCCCACCCCTTCAGAACCCTCAGGTTGTTTTTCAGAGTCCATAGTTTCTCATGGTTCACCTCCCCTTCCAATTTCCCTCAACTCCCTTCTCCTCTCCATCTCCCTATGTCCTTCATGTTATTTGTTATGCTCCACAAATAAGTGAAACCATATGATAATTGACTCTCTCTCCTTGACTTATTTCACTCAGCATAATCTCTTCCAGTCCCGTCCATGTTGCTACAAAAGAATTTTATAATTTTTTATGTTACTTAATTTCAGTGACTCGTACAATTCCATTTTGAGACAAATGTCTCCTACATTCCATTATGTATATATGTTAGACATGTGAGGTTTCTGTGAGACTGCACCCTAAATGTTCTTCTGTCTAGTGAAAGAACTAACAAGAATTAACAAGGCTCCAATCTAATTCTATCATAAATCTTAGCAAAGGGTCCCACTTTGAAGGTATGTCTGGAAGCTCCTGGATTTGGTAAGGTTGTGTTATAAAGCTTATGCCTTTTATTTGGTTGAAAATAGTTAAATTATCAACACTGCAGTTTATGGGTTTCAGTATCCTCCCTAAAATGGGTTTGCGAAGTATCCAGTTCTTTTTGTAGCCTATCTCTTTCTTGTGGTACCTTATCAGATGTACTAGCAGCAACTACCTCATCCTTTAAAAAATTCCCATTGATTCCTCCTTCCAGTTCTTCCAGTTCATTATGCCTATATTGAGGGTTTTACCAGATGTTGCCAGTATATAATACAGGTCACTATTTTTCTAGCCTCATGTGACAGCTTCATCACCATTTTTTTTTCCTGGTCTCCTAAAGCAGGAGACAGGCCAATTAACAGGCCAATGTCATATTGCAAAACTGATATCACATGTTTTAAGAATCTGTTGTCTGTTGTTCTCCAACAAGCCAACCACAACATTCAGCTCCTTAACATAGCAATTATTTATTTTTGCTTATTTTTCTGTAAGTTGGCTGGGGGTCTACTGAGTTGGGCCACTCTGGGTCAAACTCTGAATCCTGATGTCTGGCTGGCCTTGATCTCACAACACTAGTTGGGTTGAGGTCCATTCTGTATTTGTTCAGTTTTCTGCTCATGCTGATGTGGCAGCAGCAACAGAGAGAAGTTTTCTTAGTGTGTTGGTAGAGGCGCAAAGAAGTAAGTCCAGTCACATAATAACATTTCAAGTCTCAGCTTGTACCCTGTTGGCTAATATACTATTGGCCAAAACAAGTCTGAAGGCAAAAGCGAACATACTCTGCTGTGGAGGTAGGGAAGGGAAGTGGTGAATATTGGGGAATGAAAGTCTGCAAAATAGGAGTGTTCTGCTGGCTGCCAGTATATCCATCTTGACTGTGTCCTCATGGACTGGGGAATAGTAAGGGACCATTGGTTCCCCTGTGAGACAAATCTGGAGGACTTCATTTTCCACTGAGCTTCTGTATACCCCCATTCTGTCAAGGGTGGATGATTTGAGTTTGCTGGCATCTGTGTTAGCTCATACACTGTGTTTCACATCCCCCGAATGATTTGGATATTCTTTTCTCCACAGTGTACAATTACTCTGATAAATGGCCCAGTCCTCTGGGAAATAAATGGAGTAATCATTATGGTGACTTATAGTGGCTTTGCAAGGTCTTTCTCCAAGTGGTCTTACCCTCCCTTTCAGTTGATGACCTTTGGGTCAAAAATAGGCTCAAGGCTGAAAATTGAGCCAATGGATCATGATTCTCTATTGCTAGACTTACAGCATCTGCTTTCTGCCCACCCACTTTGGATCTTTATCTGTTATGTCTATCAAATAATACCTGCATTGGTTTCCCAGCTCTCTCACTTCTAGGAACACTGTGGTCATCACCATTACCTAGATCCCTGTGGATCATAATTTCTAGTTGCTATTCTGTACTTTTGGGGTGTTCATTATGGTAACTGACACCTATCTGCCTTCTGACAGTTAAACATTATAGTCCCACCTCTATTATTCTGTAGTCTTATCATACTCCAAAAGCATCCCTTATGTTCAAATATCAATAAACATTCCCTACTTAGCTCGTTCTTCTGTCTCCAGTGCTCCAGTACTGTCCAGATCCATTGCCCAGCACATTCACCAAGTTCCTGCCAAATATGTTATCCAGGTCCTGCAGCTCTGTTCGTAGTAATCTCTTTCCTCTCACAGAAGAGATTGTACTTCCACAATTAGCCCATGTATTAACTATATGTATTGGTCTAGACCAAGAATAAATGTGAGGAGGTTAAAAGATCTTGAGGAAGGTAAGCATCATCTTGTTGGCCATCTGCTTCAGTGAGGTCTTTGCATGGGTACAGACAAGTGGAGGCTATAATCCTCTAGCAAGGAGTAGGTTGTAGGCCACTTCTACTAGTCTGGCAAATTTCATGGGAAGCTGAATTTTCTGGGTTTGTAAGTGCATCCTTTCAGATGACCCCTTTTCTGACATCAGAGTATGAATTCTCTATCAGGATCCTGCTTCGTGTATAGGTGTGCTGGTGTTGTGATTTCAGCCCACTTTGTAACTGTAGTACTCTCATAACCAGGGCCTACTTCTGATTTTCAGCATCCTCTACCATCAGTCATAGGAGATATAATGCTTAAACACTTTCATGGAGGTCTTCTGGCTTACATATGGTGCCTAAAGTAATGGCTGGCTGATGCGATCCAGCTATTCTTATTTTAGCCCTTTGATTCACTTAATAATCAACCAACTACATAGACCTTAATAAATACTATTGACCCTGCATCTGAAATGCAGGCATTATTGCAAAAGCAAGTGCATTCACTTCTACTTTTCCACCCAACCCATCACAAGTGAGAGTCTCAGGAACTATTGTGCTGTAACAATCCATAGTTTATCACCACCCTACTCATACCAGCATCAGTATCCTTATTGCCAACCAGAGAGTTGTCAAATTCCAGAATTCTACCCTGAAGTTCTGCTTTCTAGGACAACTTCTTAGTTTAGATTTCTTTCAGAATCAGATCAGATCCCAAGACAATGAGTTGAGTGCTAGTCATTTGTTTTGGATGCAATTCCAGAAGACTTCAGTAGGGAGCAGGGAAATGAGCAGAGCAAGGGAGAACAGCTGGTAAAATGTGCATTATCAAGCAAGTTTCCACAGTAGGCTTCTGGTCCTAAATCACACTGGTGAACTCTGGACCCCTTGTCAAACACATGCCTCAGGTTCATCCTACTCCATAGGTGAGAAAGCTATGGTACTAAGAAGTCAGTTCCTGTCCATCATTGGTGGAGGGTCTAACCAAGAGGACAAACTTGGTATTTCTGGGTTGCTGGGTATACGGGAAAATTTAGTTCCAACCCCAGAAGACCCTTAAGCAAAAAGATGTAAATGATGGCAGTTGGAAGTTGGATGGATTGGACTGAAAGAGACAAAGGAAATATGAGCCAAGCACTGGTGGTATTTGCTCTAACCTCTAATGCAGGCATGGCTTTAAGCCAATATCCCTCACTGAATTCTTGTAATTGCCTCCTATCTGGTGTTCTAGCTTTCCCTCTTATCTCTCTTCAAAATAATCTCAGCACAACAGTGAGAAGGATACTGATGAATCTCAAGTCAGATGTGTCTTCCCCCTACTCAGAACCCTTTGTTGGCTTCCTGTCTTACACAAGGTCAAGCAAAATCTTGTCATAAGTTAGGAGGTTTCACAAGATCAGCCCCAACCTGAGTTCCTCGCAACAGGTCTCCCTGCTCTTTAAGTGTAAAAAGCAGGCACCCTCTTTGGCTTTTGTAGGTGCTACGCTCTCTGCCTGGAAAGCCCTTCCCCCAGGTAGTAGTCTGATTCCTACCCTTGCGTCTCTCTGATCCTGACCCTCACATGCTCTTCAGTGGTTCTGTGACCTCATAACCACCTTCTCAATCCCTGTTTCTCTCTCCTCTGCTTTTATTCCCCATCCTTATCACAATGTAACATTCTCTATATTTTCTTATTAATTTTGTTTATTCTCTGTCCTCCCTCTATGATGCACACGTATTAGATCAGCAATTTTGTTTATTTACTTCAGTATCCCTGACACATGACAAAGACTTGATAAATATTTGGAGAATTATTGAGAGAAGAAGTTTTAGAACCTAGTGACAGAAACTGACCCAGAGTTTATCTTTTAATTTCTTAAAAGGTAATTTTTCCAAGGATATTTTAAAGCCTGATTGAGGGAAAGAATTTTTTCTTTTAATAATAGGCATAGTATATTCAAAATCATAATGTATTCAAATTTGTAACATTAATGCCTGTATGGTCCAGTTAAATTGTCAGACTACATGAATGTGATATTTGTTAGTAGCATATACTTTGAAAGCTAGAACTTTTTCCATGGATCCTTCTGTGTACTAGAGGCTTACTAACAATTTTCTAAATTAAATAAAAGAATTTGAGGGTGATCTCTTTGGTATATCTATTTTTCCATTTTTATATAAGCTTGATTATTCTAACTAGAATTAATTTTTATTTTCATATAATGCATCTTTTGTAATTATTTTTGACATCGCATTAAGCTTCTGAATCAAATTCACAAATGCGAATTTGCTTATGATTAGTGTATATTTATTTTATTCCACATATTTCGCATTCTTCCTCTTATAACTTAGTGTTTTTGTGTTTTTCAAAACAACTCCTACCTTTTGTAAAAGACAAACAATATGGAAATGTATAAAATAAAAAGTATCATTGCTAATTGCTTAGTATATATGTTTATATGTTTAGTTTATATAATTTCCTGTCAGACATATACAAACATGTGCTGTTGTTGTTATATTTTCACATAGGCATGTGTATCATGATGGACATAGTACTATTTTATTTAATTACCTCTTTATTTATAAGCATTTAATGTGAGATCTAGTCTCTTAATACATCTTAAAGTACACAATATTATATTGTTTAACTAGAGGCACAGTGGTATACTACAGATCTCTAGAACTTATTCACCTTGTAAAACTGAAACTTTAGTATTATATAATTTAAAAGTATAATAAATATCACATTGAAGAGATTCAAAGTCCCTTTTATTTTGAGTATTACCAGATCTGGATACCATTTTGCATTTCACAGATTTTTATTTGCATATGATTTTGTATATAAAATATTAAGCTATGGCTGTTTCTATTCTAGGATGAGTCCTAAATAGTGGGTACATTGAAGGCCATTGGGATAACTCTGAAAAAAATAAGTTGTCCTCTAGTATTTGAAATTTGACAGCTATGAAAATCGTGAAAACCAAAGAGAGATAGCTGGTATAAAGTGTAAAGAAATCCCAACCTCTCTTTAACAAGTGTCTATAAGATGAGTGAGAAGAAGGAACTTATAAATAATATAGCCACAAGCAGTCATCCTGTCTTTTCTTTCATAAAGATAAATGTCATAATAGATCAGTGTTCTGCCTCTATTTTATATGTTCAATGTATATTTTTTTCCTCCTCTATTCTTTGGGACTGAAATTACTTTAGAGAGTAGTTAGAAAAAATTGAAAGTGTTTTGGAATGTGTAGCAATAAAAGGTTCAGACTGCAGTGAAACCTTTAATAACTTGTGAATTATGTCATCTGTGAAATAACAATAGATGACAAACTCAGCTGTGAGCAGAATAAAAGCACCCATTTCTTAAATAGAGAAAAAAGCGAGTTTCCCTCTAGAGTTATGATCAGCTTTAGATTTTCAGTGTTCTTTGAGCAAAGTTTTAACACACCATGCAGTCTATCTTAGATACAATATAGATATTATCTTCAATAGAATCTGGGTTTGAAGTACCAGCTTCTAAAGTGTTAAACCTACTCAGTGTTAAACTACTCAGGTGTTCTCACGTTGGGAAGGGATCCAGTCTGTGTGTACCTGGTTGTCTTCTAAGGGACTGATCGCCTCTACTCTGTGTAGACTAGATTTTCTGATAAAGCGGTTTCTTGTCGGAAATTCACCATGTATTATGACTGGTACTGCCCACTTGATATTTTAATTATTTCCTCTTGCATGACTAATAAACATCTCAAACTTGAAATCTCCAAAACAGATCTCTTTATACCCCATGTCACCTTGACAGCAGAATTCAGTGGACATGTAACTTTGTTTTCCGAAATGTTTCCCTTTGTGTTACATATGCCATTAAACTTCTAAAAGTCATACACTTCTAAAAGTCAAATCTTTGCAAAAGATTCCATCTTTTTCTTTTAGATTTTAATTATCAGAAATTCTTAGTGCTTCAAAAGATCTGTTTCATTGGTTTTTATTCTGTGTTCAGTCTGGCAGTCAGATTGCATGTATCTGGTAGTAATACCCAGAGAATGAACTGTCTCAGTGAAATTTCAGGGTAGAAGCAATCCAATTGTATCATGTAGTTTAGTAAAAAATTAAACCACTGTGTAGCAGAATTCAGTATTTTGTTTGTTAAACATTCATCACTAACTTGTGTGACTTTGATTTTTCTGGAAATCTCAGTTCAAATAATCTCTTCTCTGTTTTGACTCCGCTTTATTTTCTCCTTGGGAAAAATGACACATTTTCTTGTTTCTCCCATGAAACATAAGAGTTTATAGTATGTGATTTATACAGCTTCTTTTCTACAATCTCATGATTAATTTCCCAATTCAGCATTTTCTTCCACCTACCTTCAAGCAGTCACCCATAAGATCTTAAAGAATTGTCCCTAAAAAGTTGTATTATTTAGAAAATAGAGAAAACACATTCCTAATCCTAATCAAATTGATATAACTACATTTTTGATGTTCTTTTCTTGTTTTTTTTATATGAATCTATTTAAATATTGTCACATTTGTATCCTGAGTTTTCACTTGGCAATATTTAATGAGCATTATTCTATATTCTTTATAATGATCATTTAAAATTTTATTAACTTCCTTTTGGCTTAGCATTATCTAATAAGCCTGAACTTTACAATAATCACTTTCAACATCTTAATTCCTGTTTAATATTCCATATAGTAGATACGCTGTAATTTAAGGAACCATTTCCCTGATGCTTGTCATTTAGATTTCTACCAGTTTCCCCCATTATAAGTCATGCTCCAGTGAACAGCTTTTAATATCTAAAGAGACAGACAAGACATAGGGAGAATGACAATGTGGTAAAGTGTTAACATTTGGATAACTTGGGTGAAGGATACACAGGAATTCTTTGAACTATTTATACAACGCCCCTGTAACTCTGAAATTCTCTCAAAATAATTTAAAAGAGTACATTTGAATAAGTGGAATTATTAGATCAAATGTTATACATGTTTTGAAAGCTTTCTTTTTATATTGTCATTTTATACCAAAATGCGGTACAGCAGTACGTGAGTATCTGTTTCATTGCTCAATTAGCAAGTGATCTATGAATAATCCATGGAGAGAAGAGATTTCTTCTCTTTGCTAAATTCATCAGTAAGTTCTCCCTTGGAGATGGAAGACTGTGGAAATGTGGAAAGCGTGGAGGTAAGGGAGAGAGAAGAGAAATGCTGAGCATAGTGAAATATCCATGTCACAAATCTTTTCTGGTTGTCTTTGGAAGTACACAGCAGCACAAGAGTGGAAATGACAATAGGTTGTTGGCTGTTTTTGTCTGGTTTTTGCCTCGTGGGTGAATTTCTATCTGGTATCTATGTTCTGTGGATAACTCCATATTGATGGTACAGTTTGTTAACATCGGTATTTGCAAAGTCATAGAATCAAATAGTTTAAAGCTGGAATGAAGCTCAGAGTTTCCCTAGTCCTGCAATTTTACAGGTAAAACTAAAGAAACCCAGGATTCAAAAGAATGATTAAATGACAAAATTAATCAAAGCCAGAGCCATTTTTACAACAAAGTTGTCTTTTTTAATATTCCTGTTTTTTTTTTTCATTAATGTCATAACCTTATTACGTCTATAGAATGAAAATCGATTCTACCATTTTCATGTAAAACTGACTGCCAGCTACTTGGATGTTCTTTTACTTTTTGGAAGTTCTTAGACATCTTTCAATCAGTGGATGACCCAAAGGATCCAAGATTCTTAAGACAAATATGTAAAAGTATTGGCCAGTGTGCATCATGGACAAAGATTATGTTTTCATTATTTTTATTTTTTTTAAGGACAATGCAATTACATCAGAAAGATTTTTTTTTAAAGATTTTATTTATTTATTTGTCAGAGATAGACACAGTGAAAGAGGGACACAAGCCAGCAGGGTGGGAGAGGGAGAAGAAGGCTCCCCACTGAGCAGGGAGCCCGATGGGGGGCTCTTTCCCAGGACCCCAGGATCATGACCTGAGTCAAAGGCAACCACTTAATGACTGAGTCACCCTACATCAGAAATATTTACAATTGAAGAACTTCATCAGAATTACCCTAATGAGGGGCACCTGGGTGGCTTATTCATTTAAGTGACAAACTCTTGATTTTGGCTCAGGACATGATCTCAGGATCAGTCGTGAGATCGAGCCCCCTCTCCACACCAGTGTGGAGCCTGGTTGGGATTCTTTCTCTTCCTTCCCTCTGCCCCCTCCCTCTCTATGAATGAATGAATGAATGTGTGAAAAGAAAAAAAATTACCTCGTTAATTTTTCAACAAATATATATTGATTGCCTATTATGAGTCACTTGTTCTCCTAGATGCTAGGGATTAAGGATACAACATTGAATAAACAAAATCTAGCTTTCATGGAACTTAAACCTCATTAAGAAATTTACATTCAAGTACATATATTTCAAAGTGAACTAGATAAGTCGCTCTTTTTAATTTTTTTTTTTTTTTTTAGGAGGCAGTAGAGGGACAGGGAGAGAGAGAATCTTAAGCAAGCTCTATGCCCAGTGCAGAGCCTAGTGCAGAGCCTGATGCAGAGTTCAGTCTCACAACCCTGAGATCATGATCTGAGCCAAAATTAAGAGTTCATTGCTTAACTGGCTGAGCCACCCAAGTGCCCCAAGATAAATTGCTCTTCTATGTAATTGAAATTAATTGTGAAGATAATTTCCATAACCTTAATCCTGAGGAAAAATTATATATCTCTAGGGATCACAGTGCTCAGGATCACCATTTGTAAAAATAAAAGCATGGGAGGGAGAGATAGAAATATCCTTTTGTGGCAGCCTGTTGTGCATTTTATAACTTTAAGTTTACTAGTTCAGCACTAGAGAAGTGTAATTCATTCATTAACTCATTCCTTTTTACAATTCTTAATTTCCCCTTCCATTAGATGTTAGGAAAGTGGTTCACTGTCTCCTAGCCCAATGGAGGAGGACATTTCCATTTGAGATTCTTTGGGTGACTGAATGCTTAACCCAACCAGATTTACATCTTTGCTTAATGCCACCAAATTTGTAGTCATACATTTTTCACTGGGTGGTGGAGCCTCCCCACTGTTTTGCTATTACGAACAAATGTGGCAACTGGCATTTTCATGCTCACGTGTAGAAGTACATTCTTACAGGAAGGATTCTGACTTGAAAGGTTGTAAATCATTTATTTAATAGACATTGTCAAAATGTCCTCCACAGCATTTGTGCCAATTTGCATCCTGACCAAGAGTATATCAAAGCACTCATTTCTCCACAAGCTTGCTGATATTGCTTGTGCCAAAACATTTTCCTTATAATTAAAAGTGTTTCTCTAATATTGTTTCTATTTTTATTTAAGCAATTATAGGTAAGGATAAATGTCTTTCACTTGATAGTTGAAGGAATCTAGATTTTATACTTCTGGACAGTTGAGTAGATTCTGAAAAAAAATAGCTTATGAATTTGGAGGCTGCATTTTGACTTATTTCAGCAGAAGAAACATTGTCAAATTTTTAAAAAAACACAAAGTTATTCAATGTTAGGAATACCTTCAGCATATCTCTCCTCTTTGACAGAAATCCTTATCTTGGATATGTGGATATTTCTGTTGACTTTGGTTTCATAGAAGTGTGTAGGTGTTTTCTTTCCATGAATAAGAATGAGATGAGTTCATTTAAAAGTATTGAGAGAAAGATAGTGTCTTCTGTACACAAAACCAGTTTTTTAATTTTCTTCGTACCTTATGCTGAATCAATGCAGAGCCTATGGAACAATGTGTATAACTTCTCCCCTTGGGATTTCCTGGAGGTGATTATTTTCTGAGAGAATTATATTCCACTTGGCACATACCTTATTGGTGGGGAGAGGGGGTTAGAATTCTTTTGACTTTCTGTGAGATAGCTGTCTTAACTTTTGTAAAAATTGAAGCTCATCTACAAGGGATGGCCTCTGTTTAATTCTACAACGTGCTATTTTAGGGGCAGACAGCTAGCTACCTAGGAGTGAGCTAAAAGGCACAGGATACAGATGTCATATGGATTAAATTGCAAATCTTTTAACAAAATAACAATTCCAATAGAATATGGTTCAGCACATCATCCTTAAATATTAACATTGATGTCTACAATGTACTGATTACATTTCATGTCTCATTATTTATGGATTTTATGAATTAGTATGAACAATATGTTGCATTATTCATTAGCTTTGGATGGCAACTGTTTATAAAGGCTGCTTTTCAATAAAATTTAATGGGATTCATGTCAAAATTCAGTGACAGGAACTATTAAGATTAAAGGTAGCATTTTGATTGACAGCTAGAAATCAAATTCAAGAATCTCATATTTTTTTAAAAAAAACTCTCCAATAAAGTGCCCACTCTGATATTTTGAGATGTTATGTGGATGTCACAGCATTTTGTTGTAATGTCAGCGATAGGAGAGGAAAACATATTTCTTTTGAACTAGGTGGTTTTCAGGTTCTTTACTGTGTTTACCTAATTAATTCCTTTATTTTCTCTTTCTTCTGCTCAAAGCTCTCTGTTTAATGTCCTTTTTTTTTCTTCCTGATTAGCAGGAGCTGTCAAACTCTATGCATTACCTGATATTCTTTTCTTTGAAAATAGCAACATTGGAGAAAACGTAATATTTATAGAGTGCTTACAATAGGCAGTACAGTGTATGATACAACAGTGTGCTTAGCACTTAACTCATGTTGTAGATGGCCTCGGGAAGCATAGGTCCCTTGTCAGTGGTGCCATAATTGAGCAGTGGAGTCATGGTTTGAACTTGTGACATTTGGACTTTAAAAGATAGGCTCTTAACACTATACTGTGTCACTCCAGTCAGACTAGTGAGTGGGACAAGACCAGTTGCCACTATTTGAACTGACGAATGCAACTGTCTAAACTTACTGCATCTTGTAGCGAATTTCAGGAACTATGGCTTTGCAAGTGGGGCAGAGAATCAGCCATTTGCTCTTCTATTATGCCTCTGTGTGATGATAGTTTTGGAATTTTTCCACAAAATAAAAGGGAACTTGCATTTTTTGATTCTTACACAATGGTCATGCTCTTTTTGTCCACATGTAATCCTCGTTTTAAATCTATGAAGTCAGGATGGAGGAACTGAGGCTCGTCAGCTTGCCCAGTGGAGTCAGGTGGTCTGTGAGCCACTCTGAAATTCAGAGGTTTCCATAATGCCTGTGGATGCTGCGAGGTGAGCAAAAATACCACCATTTCATCCTGTAGATGCAAACATTACAAAAGGAGGTAACAGTTTGTATACTTGCCTCAAATCTAAAAGACATCTATTTCCTATTTTTGAAGGCATTTTAACTTAACTTCTCACATGGGGAAAATGTGGCATTTTTCTGGCACCTGAAGATTTTAGGAAATCCAGAAGTGATGACTCTGCCTTTTCCCACCAGAATGGACCTACTTTTCAGAACCAAATGTCATTATTTTACCAGTGGGAGATTTGGGGAAATGTTTCATGTAACAGAATAGTCTATTTTGACACATGTCTCTGTTATTCCATTTCAGATATGCCTCAGGTCAAACATATTCTTGAGACACTTTCTCTTAAATAAAAGCCCTTTGTAGGATACCCAAAGAAGAATTTGATGTCCTGTTTCCCTAAAACTAATACAAAGGAGACATTCTATTCTGCTTAGAATATGTGTTCATGAGCTGAAGTGGGCTGACAGCAGGTCTGAACGTTAACCATATTAAGAATTATCAAGAACTACAATCAAAGAAATTAAAAATTCTCAGGTGATTAGAGTTTGAGCTTAATTTAGTTTTATGAATTTAAAACTAGAGATATTTGGAGATTAATTTTTATGACCTTGTCATTCACATTAAAATAATTAAACAATTCCATTTCAATACTGTAGGCTTAAAGATGAGAATCATGACCTTTCCGTTACTTAGTACTTAAATATCTACAATCAACACAGCTTTCCTGGTAGCCTCAGTCTATTGTCCTCAACGAGAATTAATTGCTCTGCTCTTATATGACTGTACTGGACATTCAGATTAGTTTGGGAACTATGCTTTATTTATACCATTTGTGACACGTTGTCTCAAAGATGGGACAACTATTCAGAAACATCCCCCTTCCATAAGATTCAGGAATTTCATAGACTCCACTTTGTTTTCTTAAAATAGAAGATGTTATGTACAGAGATATAAAAACTAGGAAGATACAACTTTTAGAGATGTCAATTTAACATGTCCTATTTAGGTAAGAATTTTATTAAATGGGGCTTTTAGTATTAGATGGTTTTCCTTCTCCAGGATAATCAAATTAGAAAAGTCTGTTTCTTTCCTTCCCTACTGGGGGGGAGGTAGGGTAGGGAAAGGAACAGGTACTTCGATAAGCATTTTACATGACTTACTTTATTTCTTCCTTAAACAGTACCTTCAGATAAAGGAATCGTTAGCCTTGGTTTCCAAGAGAGCAAGCTGAGGCTTAGTGAAATTCACTAACTTGCTCGAGGTCGTAAATATAGCGAGTAGCAGAGTTAGAATTCCAAAATACTGAATACATGCCCGGTGAGATAAATGGAGAAACAAAAAAGCTAGGTTGTGTTTATTCTACATTATATTCAAATCCAAGACACATGTTAATTGTGTTTCGTGAAATGGTAGCAGGGTTTGTATTCCTAAGACCTTCATTCAGTGAAATAATAGCCAGACTAACAGAGAGACAAATCTGGATGACTCTGGAAGCACATCTTCCTTCTGCTTGTTGGCAGTTAAGTAAAGACCTGGCTTAGCTGATTTGGGTTAGTTTGGTGGAAGAACAAGCTGAAGGCTCTTTCCCAGCACCCTCCCCTACCCCCACCATTTCTCTTCTAGAAAAGGGAGCTTCCATTGTTGTACAGCTGCCTAAGTTCCCCTGCCCCCTGGTTCTTATAAATACATGAGATTTTCAAAGGGCAGGGCCCTCAACAGTAAGCCATCCAGCTGGGCTCATCTTAGCATATATCTCTATGGACTAATGAAGAATTGGCGGTGTAGTGTTCTCCGCTGTTCCTCTTTAAGCTTTTACCCTCTAAACATTATTTAATATTTATACTATGTAGCGTGTGTATCCATACTCCCTTTTCACAACACTCCTGTACCATTTAAAACAAAACTGATGGTGAATAAATCTTTGTTAGTTTTATATTTGATCACTCTGGATGAGAATTCTTTGAAGCTGAACAGTTTAAAGCATGTAGTCTGTGATCATCCATTATCATCTAAGCATTTTGTTTTCTGCTGATTTACACCTGATAATCGCCCACATGTGAACCCAGTCTACTCAGCGATCAGCTTCATCAAAATCAAACCAAAATTCAGGAGAAAATGTTATATTCATTGGGATTATTCAGCATGAATCTTCTAGTCAGAAAGAAACCTCTTTCAGTGAGTAAAGGGAATCCCACAAGGAAATGAAAATAGGCCATTTCACACCAGTGCGTTTCTTTCTCTTCCTTCCTTCCTCTCTTCCTTTGCTTCACTCTCTTGTCTGTCTTCCTCTCCCTCCTGTGACTCCTCTTTCTCCAGTGACTACGCCAGCCAGAAAAGTACAAATGTACAATAAAAATTACTTCCTAAAATCAATGTAATAAAAGCTTCTTGTCAATGAGATACCTTCTATGATGTGATAAAATGTATTTCTTATTTGTAAATTCATTTAACTATCCTTAGTGACTATCATTTCTCCTTTCCAAGACAAATATTTGATTTTCCAGAAAATTCAATATTTGGAGTTTTTATATAATTCCATGCTGATTTGTTAAGGGAGATGTAGAAAATACACAATTCATAATAGGAAGAAAGTCTGTATCTTCTTTCATTTAATTTCAAAGGAATCCCAAATGATTTTTTTTCTCTCACCTTTTTAAATACCTCAATATCATACTGGGGCAAACAAAACAAAAAAACCACAACCCATGAAACACAGAACCATAATTTAAAATTAATGAACAAACATGATATACTCATCTGTTATCTTTTTATTATTTTTATTATGTTCAAAATATCAAATATCTGCTATTTATTACCAGTATTATTTACTACCATATAGTAATGGTTTAATCAGTGAAACAAGGTTTTAAATGTTAATAACATCAGTTCTGGAGGGAAAGAAGGCCTATCATACACTGTTGGTGAAGCTGGAACCCGACAAAACCTATTCTCAAATGAAATCTGACAATATTTACCAAATATATTTGCAATTTAAAAGGCATCAAAATGTAAATACACTGATGTTGGATATGTCATTTGCAAGTAACTTTTCCCATCCAGTAGGTTGCCTTTGTTGTTTTGTTTATGGTTTCCTTTGCTGTGCAATAGCTTTTTATTGTGATGTAGTTCCAACAGTTTATTCTTGCTTTTGTTTCCCTTGCCTTAGGAGACATATCTGGAAAAATGTTGCTATAGCTGATGTCAAAAAAAAAAAAATTACTGCGTCTGCCCTGGGATTTTTATGGTTTTTAGGTCTCACATTTAGGTCTTTAATTCATTTTGAACTTATTTTTTGTTTATGGTATAAGAAAGTGTTTCAGTTTCATTCTTTTGCAGGTAGCTGTCCCATTTTCCCAACACCATTTACTAAAGAGACTGTTTTTTTTTCCCAAAGCATATTCTTGCCTTCTTTGTCATAGATTAATTGATCATATAGGGGGGTTTAATAGCCAAAATATATAAAGACTTTGTACAGCTCAACACCAAAAGACAAACAATCCAATTAAAAGGGGGGCAAAGGACCTGAATGGATGTTTTTCCAAAGAACACATACAGGTAGCCAACAGTGAAAAGATGCTCACCATCAATAATCATCAGAGAAATGCAAAACAAAACCACAGTGAGGCATCATCTTATCAGAATGGCTAAAATAAAAAAGACAAGAAATAACAAGTGTTGGCAAGGATATGGAGAAAAAGGAACTCTCCTGCATTGTCAGTGAGAATGTAAATTGGTCCAGCCAATGGAAATGGAAAACAGTGGAAATGGAAAACAGTGTGGAGCTTCCTCAAAAAGTTAAAATAGAAATACCATATGATCCAATAATGCCAATATTTGGTATTTACCCAAAGAAAACAAAAATATTAATTCAAGAAAATATATGCTACCCTGTTTATTGCAGGATTGTTTACAATAGCCAAGATATGGAAGCCACCTAAGTGTCCAAGATAGATGAATGGATAAGAAAGACAAGATAAACACACACACACACACACACACACACACACACACACACACACAGAGGAATATTACACAGCCTTAAGAAGAATGACATCTTGCCATTTATGACAACATGGATGGACCTAGAGGGTGTAAGATAAGTGAAAGAAGTCAGACTGAGAAAGATAAATATATGAGTTCATTCACATCTTGGATCTATAACCTAAACAAATGAGCAAACAAACAAAAAGCAGAACCAGACCTATAAATACAGAGAACAAACTGATGGTTGTCAGACGGAAGAAGGTAGGGCAAGGTGGGTGAGAAGAAGTGGAGGTACAGGTTTCCTTAAGTCATGAGAATAAATGGTACAGCATAGGCAATATAGTCAATGATATCATAATAGCATTGTATAGTGGCAGATGGTTGCTACACTCGTGAGCACAACATCAGAGATAAAGATATGGAATCACTAGGTTGTGTACCTGAAACTAATGTAATGTTGTGTGTCAACTATACCCAAAAATTTTTTTTAGAAGTACAAGTACACTGATGTGATTATAGCTCTCTTCATAAGAACAATTAATCACAATAAGGCACTGTAATTAAGGCTTTGTAATAGACACTGCTGAAGCAAAGATATGTATATGTCGATTGAGTAAAAATCTTCAAGATACATGATTAAGTAAAAATTATGGTATAGAAAAGTGAGTACCATACAATCATTTTATAGGTTTAAAAAATATATATGTAGGTATATTCATGGAAATTCTTTCTGGACTTACAGATAAGTACCTGTTCATAGTGGCTCCTTGGCTCCCTTTGAGAAGAGGGACTCAGGGTGTGGGCTTGTGGAAGGCTTTAATGTTCGTCATATACTTCTCAGAGCATTTATCACATCTAATTATGTCAATGTATAACTTTATTTTTTAAATACAAAGATCTAAACGAAATTATAGATCATTTTGGCATTAAAATATACCAATAAATGTAATTTGGAAAATGTTGGCCTCTGTCTAGGATTGGTAAAACCTTGCAGTATAAATCTGGAACTAACTCGGCACCCTCTATGTAAAAAGGAATCCTGATATTAAATTAGATGCTTAGGTTTCCTGGAGCGTGTTTTAGAATGACTGACTAGAAATGGATATGCAGAGCTCAGAAAAATTGCTTAGAGATGGAAAAGAATGAACAATTGCTAATGTGGGTTTGCTCAGGCCCCAGCAACCAGGACAGGTCAACCAGGTGCATGGAATAAGAGCAAGAAGCAATCTTCTGTTGTCCATGTCCTCCTTGATATGGACACCAAGCCTCCTCCTCCTCTCAGAGCCTCGGCTCTGAGACTTCCATGGACTCTTGCCTTGCACAGCCATCAGTGGTCCCTGGGTCCCAGACAGGTACCCATGATCCCTCTTTTGATGCTCTGGTGCTTACTGTGTGGGGCGTAGATCCACAGTCACTGCACGGGCTGCCCTGGTCCTGGTCAAGTTGTGGCACCAGCTGTCCTCTCCTGTCAGCACCTATACCAGGAATGAAGTAGCTCAGCCTTTCACTATCTGCATTGGGATGGGAGGAAATGCACTTTTTTCTTCTGTTCTGAGTTTTGCTGCTGGACCAGATCAGAGTCCACACAATTCAGATGAGACCACAAAATGAAGCACTCAAAATCTTTCTTCTCTGCTGACATCATCCCCTTTCTTCTCTCCACACTGAAACCAAGCTTGCAGATCACGAAGCTCTTTACTCTCAACATGAATTATGCTACCTGAGGGGTTAGAGGTGAATGTGAATTCTTGGGGTGTCCACTCTGAAGACTGGCTTTAATGTGCCAACTTTAATAGGGGCTCTCATGAGATTGACTGTACTTTCCTAGAACTAAAATGGCAGCTATTCTGTCCACGCAAGCAGAACAGAGCATATCACCTTTCCTATGGCATCAGTGACTGCTTGGATGGGGTAACTGCTTTCTGAGGTCTGAAGCAGAAGCCTATATATCTTAGTATATGTTAACCTGGAATCACTTTTTCCCCTCTCACTAGAGTAGCTAAAAATGCAAGATTTTGGAGTCATGGATCTGAATCCTGGCTTTTTTGGTGGCTAGCTGCATCACCCAGTGAAAGTAAGTTAGCCAATATATCTGCAGGTCTCCCTTATCTCATATCCAAGAGTTGGTGTGAAAAATAAAGCTAGTGACAGTTGTGAACTCCTTAGAACATACTGTGTGACACTTAGTAAGAGTTCCGTGAACATGTGGAATTTGGGTGGTTATTACTCTTTCTTAAACCTGATAATGGCACAATGATACACTGGTCACCACATCCGGAAACAGTTGAGTGTTAAACTCCTTTCCACCTTCTGAATTCAATCCATCACAATGGACTTTAGAGCCTACTCTGCCTCTTACTAGTTGTAGGAGTTGAGGTAATTAACCTCTCTGTTCTTCAATCTCTTCCTTGGTAAAGTAGAGATAATACAACCCACGTCACAGTATTGTTGCATTAAATGAGATGTTGTATGTAAACTATCTGGACATAATAAACATTATGTATATAATAACTTGTAATATACTAGATAAAAGTGCATTTTATATAATATATATAATTAATAATTTGTCAGTTTCATACTTTATGATTAACAAATTTTTTATAGAACTAATTATAGCATAATCATATAACATAAAACAAGAAACATTTTGTAAGTCTTTTTTGTAATAATACTGCTGTTATCAAAAATATTAGCATTGGTCTTCGTGGGTTTTTTTGTTTTTTTTTTTTAGATTTTATTTATTTATTTGACAGAGAGAGAGAGCACGCACAAGCAGGCAGAGTGGCAGGCAGAGGGAGGAGGAGAGAAAAGCAGGCTCGCTGCTGAGCAAGGAGCCCTGTGCAGTCCATCCCAGGACCCTGGGATCATGACCTGAGCCAAAGGCAGCAGCTTAACCGACAGCCACCCAGGCATCCTGTGAGGTTTGTTTTAATAATGAATTTTTCATTTCTTTCATTGATATTGGTATTCAGATTTTGTGTTTCATCTTCTGCTGGTAGTGGTATACTGTATTTTTCAATAAATTTGTCATTTCACCTAAGCTATTGATTTTTTGCAATAAAATTTGTTAAAAATATTCTTAGTATCATTTTAAATCTGTAAGATCTGAAGTGATCATCTCTCTTTTATTATTGATATTGGTGAGTTATGTTCTCTATTAATCAGTTTAGAAAGGAATTTATCAATTTTGTTGATCTTTCAGAGAAACAAATTTCAATGTATTACTTTTTTTCTGTTTTTTATATTTTGAACAATTTTCATCCCTTCTCTTTATTTTCCATTTACTTTGCTCGTATTTGCTCATATTTTTCAAGCTTCCAAAGTTGAAACTGTAGGCAGTTGATATTATACCACACATCTTTTGGGTTTAAAGCTCTTATATTTTTCTCAGAGCACTACTTTATCTGCATCTGAGAAATTTTGATATGTTTTCATTCATTTGGAAAGATTTTCTAATTTCTCTTAAGATTTCTTATTTGACTTTATGGATTATTTAAAAGTGAATTATTTAATTTCCAAATATTTGGGGTTATTTTGGATATATTAATTTTTTCAATGAAGTTCTACTGCATTGGGATCATAGAACATATTTTGTATGATTTGTGTTTTTAAAATTTGTGTATCACTCTTTCAATTGCTTTAACACATTGTTTATTTTATTTTTGTTTTTGAACACATTGTTTACCATGGTGAATATACCACGTGTCCTTGAAAAGTGTGTATGTCTGCAAATGTTAGAGATAGTGTTCTATAGTTGTAATAAGGTCAAGGTTGTTGATGGTGTACAAATTTTTCTCTAGTCCACCAATTACTGGTGAAAGAGGGATCATCAATAATTTTTTTAAAGATTTTTTAAAAAATTTATTTATTTGGCAGACAAATAAATAAGAGAGGTAGAGAGGCAGAGAGGTAGGCAGAGGGGGGCGTGGGGGGAAGCAAGCTCCCTGCTGAGCAGAGAGCCCAACATGGGACTCGATCCCAAGGCCCTGAGATCATGACCTGAGCCGAAGGCAGAGGCTTTAACCCACTGAGCCACCCAGGCGCCCCTCATCAATATTTTTAAGCTCAGTTTTACTTTATGTAATTGAACCCCAACAGGGCTGGATAACACATAAAGACACTGACGATCTTGCTGAGCTAAAAGTTTTTCAATAGAACTTAATTTTGCATATGTTTCAGGTCATTTTCCCCTCTATGACTATATTCTCTTTCACAGTAAGTTAGGCATTTTTAGATTACTTACATTTGCTATAGTATCATCTGTCCTAGGGAAAAATGAAAATTTCATAAAATTATGAGTATATTTCTATTATCCTCTTGTCATTTTAGTTCTGTTACTTATCTTAAGAAAAGACGACCCAGGATGGAATAAACATCACATTTTTGAATGCAGTAATAGTATTCTGAACAGTTCTTTGTAAATATACTTTAAAGACCAGACCATTTCTTCAAAGAGTTTGTATGAAAAAGACAGACAATTGTGGTAAAAATATTAACTAGTCTGTCAGTGGTCAAGATTTGACAAACTGAAACTGAAAAGTTAAAATCATTTGACAATCTTGATCGGGTGCCCTGTAATTCTTCTTTTGGTAGGTGTCATTCAGATTTTTAGGGAATATTTTTTATAGCTGCACTCTTCTTTCTAACTCTTACTCTTAGCAATTTTCTTCAGTAACTGTATCATATTTTCTCTTGATGTTCAGAGTTACATTGAATATTTCAAGGACTCGATATAAATTCTTTCCTCATGACTTGCCCGTTAGGTCCGTCTTCTCTCAGATACTGGAGCACTAAACTGGAATTGTAGTTATGATCGCTGAGAATGTTCCGCTCCACTTACAGTGTCCTACCCCAGAAAATTCCGCTAGGCTCTTCTTTCACTGGCACTGTTCGTAATGTGAACGAGGAAAGGATACTTAATGTAAGAGTGGTCTATGCTTTTAGACTGACTAGTACCCATGTTGCTTAGCAGGGATGAATACTAATGCTACAGTAAAGGAGATGATCACTTTCTGGAATCTGGAAATAGAGAATGTGGGGACAATGGGCCAATTTGAGATAAGAGAGAGAGAACACATGAAGATCATGAGATAAAAGCAGAGTTGCTGGTCCCCAGAGTTACCTTGATTCTTGTTTATTCATTCAATATGCAAATATTCACAGGGACTCTCTTATGTTCCAGGGACCGTTCTAATTGCTGGGAATGTGGCAATAAAAGTGAAAGCTTTCTTGTTCTAGTTCAGTTCCATTCCAAGTATATGCAGATATTGGCCTCCCTGTTATTGAGATTGGGCTTTCTTTACTAAAATTCAAAAAGCTTAACAGATACACTAGGAAAATGATGATGTTATAGTAACACTTTGTAGCAGTACATTTATAAGGTAATACTCTTTTATCACCGGGTGTTACTTGAGAAAAGTGAAGAGATTAAAAAGTACTTTATTTCATATAGTTTTAGGTTTTATCAACAGTTTTGTATACTGTTATTTATTTCTAAAGATTTTATTTATTTATTTGATAGAGATAGCTAGATTACAAGCATGGGGAGAGGCAGAGGGAAAGGGAAAAGCAGACTCCTGACTGACCAGGGAGCCAGACACCGGCCTGGATCTCAGTACCCTGGGATCATGACCTGAGCAGATGCTTAACCGACTGAGCCACCCATCCCTACTAAGTCATTTTAAACCAAGGTTCATATCTACATTGAATTTCTTCATGCAGTGATTACATGGGGTATAAAGTTAAGAAACAAAGCTTCTAAAATTAGTTAATGGAAAATAAAGAGGTAGAGAAAAAAGAAGTGTGATCTGTTAAAGCTTATGAACATACATACTTCTTCAAACTAAATTTTTTTTTTTGCTTTCCCATTTTTTTTCCAATTTATTTATTTTTGGAAAAACAGTATTCATTATTTTTTCACCACACCCAGTGCTCCATGCAAGCCGTGCCCTCTATAATACCCACCACCTGGTACCCCAACCTCCCACCCCTCCACCACTTCACTCCCCTCAGATTGTTTTTCAGAGTCCATAGTCTCTCATGGTTCACCACCCCTTCCAATTTACCCAAAAGCACATACCCTCCCCAATGTCCATATCCCTACCCCCCTTCTCCCAACCCCCCTCCCCCCAGCAACCCACAGTTTGTTTCGTGAGATTAAGAGTCACTTATGGTTTGTCTCCCTCCCTATCCCATCTTGTTTCATGGATTCTTCTCCTACCCACTTAAGCCCCCATGTTGCATCACTACTTCCTCATATCAGGGAGATCATATGATAGTTGTCTTTCTCCGCATGACTTATTTCACTAAGCATGATACGCTCTAGTTCCATCCATGTTGTCGCAAATGGCAAGATTTCGTTTCTTTTGATGGCTGCATAGTATTCCATTGTGTATATACACCACATCTTCTTTATCCATTCATCTGTTGATGGACATCTAGGTTCTTTCCATAGTTTGGCTATTGTGGACATTGCTGCTATAAACATTCGGGTGCACGTGCCCCTTTGGATCACTACGTTTGTATCTTTAGGGTAATAAATACCCAGTAGTGCAATTGCTGGGTCATAGGGCAGTTCTATTTTCAACATTTTGAGGAACCTCCATGCTGTTTTCCAGAGTGGTTGCACCAGCTTGCATTCCCACCAACAGTGTAGGAGGGTTCCCCTTTCTCCGCATCCTCGCCAGCATCTGTCATTCCTGACTTGTTGATTTTAGCCATTCTGACTGGTGTGAGGTGATATCTCATTGTGGTTTTGATTTGTATTTCCCTGATGCCAGGTGATATGGAGCACTTTTTCATGTGTCTGTTGGCCATCTGGATGTCTTCTTTGCATAAACGTCTGTTCATGTCCTCTGCCCATTTCTTGATTGGATTATTTGTTCTTTGGGTGTTGAGTTTGTTAAGTTCTTTATAGATTTTGGACACTAGTCCTTTATCTGATATGTCGTTTGCAAATATCTTCTCCCATTCTGTCAGTTGTCTTTTGATTTTGTTAACTGTTTCCTTTGCTGTGCAAAAGCTTTTGATTTTGATGAAATCCCAACAGTTCATTTATGCCTTTGCTTCCCTTGCTTTTGGCGATGTTCCTAGGAAGATGTTGCTGCGGCTGAGGTCGAAGAGGTTGCTGCCTGTGTTCTCCTCAAGGACTTTGATGGATTCCTTTCTCACATTGAGGTCCTTAATCCATTTTGAGTTTATTTTTGTGTGTGGTGTAAGGAAATGGTCCAGTTTCATTTTTCTGCACGTGGCTGTCCAATTTTTCCAACACCATTTATTGAAGAGGTTGTCTTTATTCCATTGGACATTCTTTCCTGCTTTGTCAAAGATTAGTTGACCATAGAGTTGAGGGTCTATTTCTGGGCTCTCTATTCTGTTCCATTGATCTATGTATCTGTTTTTGTGCCAGTACCATGCTGTCTTGATGATGACAGCTTTGTAATAGAGCTTGAAGTCCGGAATTGTGATGCCACCAACTTTGGCTTTCTTTGTCAATATCCCTTTGGCTATTCGAGGTCTTTCTGGTTCCATATAAATTTTAAAATTATTTGTTCCATTTCTTTGAAAAAGATGGATGGTACTTTGATAGGAATTGCATTAAATGTGTAGATTGCTTTAGGTAGCTAGACATTTTCACAATATTTATTCTTCCAATCCAGGAGCATGGAACATTTTTCCATTTCTTTGTGTCTTCCTCAATTTCTTTCATGAGTACTTTATAGTTTTCTGAGTATAGATTCTTAGCCTCTTTGGTTAGGTTTATTCCTAGGTATTTTATGGTTTGGGGTGCAATTGTAAATGGGATTGACTCCTTAATTTCTCTTTCTTCTATCTTGTTGTTGGTGTAGAGAAATGCAACTGATTTCTGTGCATTGATCTTATATCCTGACACTTTACTGAATTCCTGTACAAGTTCTAGCAGTTTTGGAGTGGAGTCTTTTGGGTTTTCCACATAGAGTATCATATCATCTGCAAAGAGTGATAATTTGACTTCTTCTTTGCCGATTTGGATGCCTTTAATTTCCTTTTGTTGTCTGATTGCTGAGGCTAGGACTTCTAGTACTATGTTGAATAGCAGTGGTGATAATGGACATCCCTGCCGTGTTCCTGACCTTAGTGGAAAAGCTTTCAGTTTTTCTCCATTGAGAATGATATTTGCGGTGGGTTTTTCATAGATGGCTTTGATGATATTGAGGTATGTGCCCTCTATCCCTACACTTTGAAGGGTTTTGATCAGGAAGCGATGCTGTACTTTGTCAAATGCTTTTTCAGCATCTATTGAGAGTATCATATGGTTCTTGTTCTTTCTTTTATTGATGTGTTGTATCACATTGACTGATTTGCAGATGTTGAACCAACCTTGCAGCCCTGGGATAAATCCCACTTGGTCGTGGTGAATAATCCTTTTAATGTACTGTTGAATCCTATTGGCTAGTATTTTGGTGAGAATTTTCACATCTGTGTTCATCAAGGATATTGGTCTATAGCTCTCTTTTTTGATGGGATCCTTGTCTGGTTTTGGGATCAAGGTGATGTTGGCCTCATAAAATGAGTTTGGAAGTTTTCCTTCCATTTCTATTTTTTGGAACAGTTTCAGGAGAATAGGAATTAGTTCTTCTTTAAATGTTTGGTAGAATTCACTGGGGAAGCCATCTGGCCCTGGGCTTTTGTTTGTTTGGAGATTTTTAATGACTGTTTCAATCTCCTTACTGGTTATGGGTCTGTTCAGGCTTTCTATTTCTTCCTGGTTCAATTTTGGTAGTTTTTATGTTTCTAGGAATGCATCCATTTCTTCCAGATTGTCAAATTTGTTGGTGTAGAGTTGCTCATAGTATGTTCTTATAATAGTTTGTATTTCTTTGGTGTTAGTTGTGATCTCTCCTCTTTCATTCATGATTTTATTTATTTGGGTCCTTTCTCTTTTCTTTTTGATAAGTCTGGCCAGGGGTTTATCAATTTTATTAATTCTTTCAAAGAACCAGCTCCTGGTTTCGTTGATTTGTTCTATTGTTTTTTTTGGTTTCTATTTCATTGATTTCTGCTCTGATCTTTATGATTTCTCTTCTCCTGCTGGGCTTAGGGTTTCTCTCTTGTTCTTTCTCCAGCTCCTTTAGGTGTAGGGTTAGGTTGTGTACCTGAGACCTTTCTTGTTTCTTGAGAAAAGCTTGTACCGCTATATATTTTCCTCTCAGGACTGCCTTTGTTGTGTCCCACAGATTTTGAACTGTTGTATTTTCATTATCATTTGTTTCCATGATTTTTTTCAATTCTTCTTTAATTTCCCGGTTGACCCATTCATTCTTTAGAAGGATGTTGTTTAGTCTCCATGTATTTGGGTTCTTTCCAAACTTCCTCTTGTGGTTGAGTTCTAGCTTCAGAGCATTGTGGTCTGAAAATATGCAGGGAATGATCCCAATCTTTTGATACCGGTTGAGTCCTGATTTAGGACCGAGGATGTGATCTATTCTGGAGAATGTTCCATGTGTACTAGAGAAGAATGTGTATTCTGTTGCTTTGGGATGAAATGTTCTGAATATATCTGTGATGTCCATCTCATCCAGTGTATCATTTAAGGCCTTTATTTCCCTGTTGATCTTTTGCTTGGATGATCTGTCCATTTCAGCGAGGGGAGTGTTAAAGTCCCCTACTATTATTGTATTGTTGTTGATGTGTTTCTTTGATTTTGTTATTAATTGGTTTATATAGTTGGCTGCTCCCACGTTGGGGGCATAGATATTTAAAATTGTTAGATCTTCTTGTTGGACAGACCCTTTGAGTCTGATATAGTGTCCTTCCTCATCTCTTATTATAGTCTTTGGCTTAAAATTTAATTGATCTGATATAAGAATTGCCACTCCTGCTTTTTTCTGATGTCCATTAGCATGGTAAATTCTTTTCCACCCCCTCACTTTAAATCTGGAGGTGTCTTCGGGCTTAAAATGAGTTTCTTGGAGGCAACATATAGATGGGTTTTGTTTTTTTATCCATTCTGATACCCTGTGTCTTTTGATTGGGGCATTTAGCCCATTAACATTCAGGGTAACTATTGAGAGATATGATTTTAGTGCCATTTTATTGCCTAATAACACCTTTATTGTAAGGTGACTGTTACTGTATATTGTATCTGTTCCTTTCTGATCTACCACTTGTAGGCTCTCTCTTTGCTTAGAGGACCCCTTTCAGTATTTCCTGTAGAGCTGGTTTGGTGTTTGCAAATTCTTTCAGTTTTTGTTTATTCTGGAAGCTTTTAATCTCTCCTTCTATTTTCAATGATAGCCTCGCTGGATATAGTATTCTTGGATGCATGTTTTTCTCATTTAGTGCTCTGAAAATATCATGCCAGCTCTTTCTGGCCTGCCAGGTCTCTGTGGATAAGTCAGCTGCCAATCTAATACTTTTACCATTGTATGTTACAGACTTCTTTTCCCGGGCTGCTTTCAGGATTTGCTCTTTGTCATTAATGCTTGTAAATTTTACTATTAAGTGACGGGGTGTGGGCCTATTCTTATTGATTTTGAGGGGCGTTCTCTGAACCTCCTGAATTTTGATGCTCGTTCCCTTTGCCATATTGGGGAAATTCTCCTCAATAATTCTCTCCAGTATACCTTCTGCTCCCCTCTCTCTTTCTTCTTCTTCTGGAATCCCAATTATTCTAATGTTGTTTCGTCTTATGGTGTCACTTAACTCTCGAATTCTCCCCTCATGGTCCAGTAGCTGTTTGTCCCTCTTTTGCTCAGCTTCTTTATTCTCTGTCATTTGGTCTTCTATATCGCTAATTCTTTCTTCTGCCTCATTTATCCTAGCAGTGAGAGCCTCCATTTTTGATTGCACCTCATTAATAGCTTTTTTGATTTCAACTTGGTTAGATTTTAGTTCTTTTATTTCTCCAGAAAGGGCTTTTATATCTCTGGAGAGGGTTTCTCTAATATCTTCCATGCTTTTTTCAAGCCCGGCTAGAACCTTGAGAATTGTCATTTTGAACTCTAGCTCTGACATATTACCAATGTCTGCATTGATTAGGTCCCTAGCCTTCGGTACTGCCTCTTGTTCTTTTTTTTGTTGTGAATTTTTCCGCCTTGTCATTTTGTCCAGCTAAGACTATATGAAGGAGCAAGTAAAATACTAAAAGGGTGGCAACAATCCCAGGAAAATATGCTTTAACCCAATCAGAAGAGATCCCAAATCATGGGGGTGGGGAGAAATCCCCCCTCACGATTGGGTGAGGGATCTTCTCTGATTGGGATCCCTTCTGATTGGGGTCTCCCAGTCTCTTCTATTTGGGAATAAAAAGAGGTTCAAAAAGAAAGAAAGAGATGAACCATGAGAGACTATGGACTCTGAAAAACAATCTGAGGGGTTTGAAGTGGCGGGGGGGTGGGAGGTTGGGGTACCAGGTGGTGGGTATTATAGAGGGCACAGCTTGCATGGAGCACTGGGTGTGGTGAAAAAATAATGAATACTGTTTTTCTGAAAATAAATAAATTGGAAAAAAAATAAAAAAAATTAAAAAAAATAAAAAAAAGAAAGAAAGAAAAAAAAAGAATTAAAAAAAGAGATTGTATTAAAAATTCAATCAAGAATTAAAAAAAGAATTAAAAAAAGAGATTGAAGAGATTGGGATCTCTTCTGATTTGGGGATAAAAAGAGGTTCAAAAATAAAGAAAGAAAAAAAATTAAAAAAAGAATAAAAAAAAGAATAAAAAAAAATATGTGTATATATATTATATAAACTAGTTAAAATACGTTAAAAAAGAAAAGGGTAAAAGTTTAAAAAAATATTTTAGCAGAAGAAGAGAAAAAAAATGAAAAAGAAAAAAAATTAAATTAACTGCAAGACTAAAAAATCACAGGGAGAAAGCCATGAGTTCCGTGGTTTGTTTTCTCCTCCTCTGGAATTCTGCTGCTCTCCTTTGTATTGAAACTGCACTCCTTGGTAGGTGAACTTGGTCTTGCCTGGATTTCTTGTTGATCTTCTGGGGGAGGGGCCGGTTGTAGTGATTCTCAAGTGTCTTTGCCCCAGGTGGAATTGCACCTCCCTTACCAGGGTCCGCTGGGCTTTGCTTTCAGGAGCTTTTGTTCCCTGAGCGCTTTCTGTAGAGTTCCGGAGGACGGGAATACAAATGGCGGCCTCCTGGTCTCCGGCCCGGAGGAGCCGAGAGCCCGGGGCCCCGCTCCCCAGTGCGCCCTCAGCGAACAGCTCCTAGTAACTCGCGTCTGCCCAACCTCCGGCCGTGCTCCGAGCTCACCGAGCCCGCGACTGGCTCAAGGCAACACCGAGCTGCGAGCTTACTGTCGGCTCTGTCTCTGCAGCCGGCTTTCCCGTTCCAATATCCGCAAGCTCTGCAACACTCAGACACTCCCGATCCTTCTGTGACCCTGCGGGACCTGAGGTCACGCCAACCCCGTGTGGGCCTCGCCCCGGTTCAGCCTCCGGAGTGATGTCCCTCAGCGGAACAGACTTTTAAAAGTCCTGATTTTGTGCTCCGTTGCTCCGCCGCTTGCCGGGAGCCGGCCGTCCCCCCGGGGTCTATCTTCCCGTCGCTTTGGATTCACTTCTCCGCCAGTCCTACCTTTCAGAAAGTGGTTGTTTTTCTGTTTCTAGAATTGCTGTTCTTCTCTTCGATCTGCCGATGGATTTGCAGGTGTTTGCAATCTTTAGATAAGCTATCTAGCTGATCTCCTGCTAGCTGAAGTAGTCTCAGCCTGCTACTTCTCCGCCATCTTGACTCCTCCCCTTCAAACTAAATTTTAAGTCTGTTTTCCCTATAATAACTTTTTTATAATTCAGACTCAGGTTATTGTTTTCCTTGTCAAACTTTCAATTGATAGAATTGTGACTGCTTTGACTCCAGCTCCAGGGTGCCATTAAATGATCATTTTGTAGTTTAGTAATGCGTTCTGACTGAGTGACAAATAATAACACTTTCCAGTGTGAGATACTTAAGTGTTTTACATGAATTCGCTCATTTACAGCACTTGTTACAGCACTGTGTGGTAGGCACTCTTCTTTTTTTTTTTTTAAAGATTTTATGTATTTATTTGACAGAGATCACAAGTAGATGGAGAGGCAGGCAGAGAGAGAGAGGGAAGCAGGCTCCCTGCTGAGCAGAGAGCCCGATGCGGGACTTGATCCCAGGACCCTGAGATCATGACCTGAGCCGAAGGCAGAGGCTTAACCCACTGAGCCACCCAGGTGCCCCGTGGTAGGCACTCTTATCACACCCACTTTACAGATAAGCTCACTGAAGATCCAAGAAGTTCCATAATCTGCCAAGTTATACGATAAAGTCAGCATCAGGGCTGGAATTTATTATTTTTTTATTTTTATTTTTAAAAATATTTATTTATTTGACAGACACAGTGAGAGATGGAATTCAAGCAGAGGGAGTGGGAGAGAGAGAAGCAGGCTCCCCACTGAGCAGGGAGCCCGATGCGGGGCTCTCGATCCCAGGACGCTGGGATCATGACCTGAGCCGAAAGCAGATGCTTAACTACTGAGCCACAGGTGCCCCAGGGCTGGAGTTTAAACCCAGGACCTCTTGCTGTGGACTCCACACTGTCAACTACTTTGTTATACTGGCTCTTGTTCCCTTCTGGTTTCCTGATACCGATAACTGAAAGCCCACCTCTATTTTGGGGCCTGCTCTATACCAACTGCTGAGAGTGTCCTCAAGCTTCTGTTGTGCCTCTGACCACTTTGATCAGAAAGGAATGTTTTCGCATAGTCAAGAAAACGTGATTATTTAAGCAAATGTCATGGCTCTTTTTTTTTTTAAGATTTTATTTATTTATTTGACAGAGATCACAAGTAGGCAGAGAGGCAGGAAGAGAGAGAGGAGGAAGCAGGCTCCCCATGGAGCAGAGAGCCCGATGTGGGGCTCGATCCTAGGACCCTAAATTCATGACCTGAGCTGAAGGCAGAGGCTTTAACCCACTGAGCCACCCAGGTGCCCTGCAAATGTCATGATTCTAATCATATTCACCTTAGTTAGAACAGAAGAAATATGCTTTAATTATTTTTTCCTGTCTCAAAGACAAGATTATACTAAAAAAAGTAACAGTTAAATTTATAAAATCTAATTAAATTCAACAAGCTAAAAATTCCTTTATCTCAGAATGTTGTCTTCATATACGTTAAATTTCACTTTCCAAATGTTGAGTGAAATGACGTTTCTACACTTCCAATTTCTTTTTCTTTTTCAAGTTTTATTGAGATAGAACTGATATGTGATATACTGCACATATTTAAAATGTGTGATTTGATATGTTTTGACCTATTTATATATCACTGAAACCATCACCACAATCAAGATAATAAACATACTTCACTATCCACAAAAGTCTGTGTTTCTATCACTTCACCCTCAAGTGCCTCCTCACCATCATTTCCCAGGCAACTGAGGACCTGCTGTCTGTTCTTTATATTAGTTTGCATTTTCCATAATTTTTATTAAATGGACTCATATAATTTTTTTTGTCTGAGTCCTTTATTCAAAATTATTTTGAGATCCATTCATGTTTCTATGTGTATGAATAATTTATTCCTTTTTTTTGTCATTTTATTTTACTTCTTTTCGGTGTTCCAGCATTCATAGTTTATGTACCATACCCAGTGCTCCATGCAATACGTCTCCTCCTTAATACCCAGCACCAGGTAATTTATTCCTTCTTATTGCTGAGTTGTGTTCTGCTGTGTGGATATACCGAGATGTTTATGTGTTTGCTGTATATTTATCCATTCCTCTATTATCTGTGGGCCTCTTGATAGGCATCTGGATTGTTCCCAGTATTTTAGCTATTACAAATTAAACCGCTATGAACATTAACAACAAGTCTTTTTAGGGACATATACTTTATTTTTTGCATTAAAATGTAGGAGTGGGCTGGCTGGATCATTTGGCAGGTATGTGTTTAATTTTTTAAGAAGCTGTCAACCCACTTTCCAAAGTGGTTTTACCACTTTGCATTCCCACCAGCAGTGAATGAAGGTTCCAGTTCCTCCACGTCCTCACTAATATTTGATGTGGTTGGTGTTTTTAGTTGTAGCTTTATGATAAGCATGCAGTGGTACCTTCTTAGGGTTCCGTGCCCACTCCAAAAGTAAGAGAGTTCATTTTCTAAATAACTAATAAATTTCCATAGAATTCAGGATATAAAAGAGTACACAGAACAAAATTACAAAAGGTGCCTGTAGGACATTTATACATTTAAAAAACGTTTTCTGGGTGGTTCAGTGAGTGGAGCATCCACTGTTGGCTCAGGTTGTGGTCTCGGGATCATGGGGTCGAGGCCTGGATCAGGCTCAGCACTCAGCAAGGAGTCTGCTTGGGATTTTCTCTCTCCCTCTTCCTCTGCCTCTCCCCTCCCCATGCTCACTCTCTCTCAAATAAATAAATCTTTAAAAAAATTTAAAAATATTTTCTTTTTCTTTGGAACTAGTTCTAGGGAATTGGAATGTTTATTTTTTAAAAATAATTTTTTGAAGGTTAAATAGATGACATATTCACTTGGAGTACAAGTATTATACAAATCAACCATTTTACTTGACTGTGTTCCCTGGTGAAGACGAAACCAAGCAAAACAAAACAAAAACTATCCATAAAATTAGTGGCAGAATTAGAACTAAAGTCCAAGTTTCTTAACTTCTTAACTAGTGTTGTGCTACTTTTCATATATCAGCATATTGTACAAATTATTTTGGATTTAATACGCAGTTAGGAAATTCTGAGTGCATAATGTCTAAAGAGTGATAAAAATTGCTTATGTGTATCTACACAACATGCAGCAGAGAAAAACAATCATTCACTTGAGCTTGAAACCTGTATTTGTAGGACTGGAGTGCAATCTCTTTATCTGCTAGATAAAGCAAGGCAGTGAGAAGGCACTTTAGGAAGAATTACGGAAAATAGGATATCCAATTGTATAGCAAGTAAAGGCAGAAGGAAAACAAAATAAGAATAAGCATTAATTGCAAAACTGCTGTGCAAAGACTTGTGTAGAGGATCTGTTGGGGGCAGGGGGTGGTTGAGGGAGAAGCCATTAATAACATATGGTCAGAGAGTTAGTTTTAAGTCCTCAGAGGTCTAGACATGGGAACCACAGAGATCATTCCAGATGCATAAATGGGAGAAAATTTAAGAATAAATCATAAGAATAAGAAGCCCAAAGTAGAAGACTCTATCACTCACTAGGTGTCAGAATATAGGTGTGTGGGAGGGGTGATAACACAGAACCCAAGAAAAAGAGAAAATGTAAAGCTTTAGTTCAATCAGGAGAGAGGCCAGAGGACATTAGATGCCAAAGGAGAGGGCGTATAGGAAGAACAGTTCAAAGGAAATCTTTGAAGATCTAAACAAAATAATAAGAAAAAGGCAAGTTCCTAGAAATAGAAATTGTAGAGCACAGATAAGAGGAAAACCCATAAGGAAATTGACTGGGAATGGTCTGCATTTGTGGCTTATAATAATGGTAAATGACAGGAAAATAGACAGGGATGGATTTATGCTTAATTTATAATAAAAAATATCTGAAATTTATGTGAGAAGACATTATCGTAAGTATGACTTGGGGAGGGGATACAATGGTTTTTATACCGTTCTACCCCAGAGTGGCTGCACCAAATGAATTACCACCGAGAGATGATGGTTCGTTGATGTTACTTATAGTAATAGGCCAAGTTTTATGAAAACAAAACAAAGTAATAGAAATATAAGGCTTTGCACATTAAAAGACCCAATATAGACATATAAGACCAGTGGAAAAAGGCTTAGTAGCAACCTACATGACAAGGACATCAGTGTTACAGTGAGTGGACTTTAAAGGAGACATTGACACATGTCATGGAATGGAGTACTTTTCTAATCAGTTCTACTTGTGATCCAAACTCTAAGAGGTAGCAGGAAAAAAAATATATATATATAGACACACACACACAAACACACACACATATATATGTATATATAGTATATGTATATATATATGTGTGTGTGTGTGTATGAAGAGGTCAATATACATATATTTATATGTAATGTATATGTAATGTATATAATATATATTTATATATGTTTATATGTAATGTATATGTAATGTATATAATATATATTTATATATTTATATATGTATATTGACCTCCTCATATCCCTGATTTTCAGTCTTTCTATTTATATGGCAATTTATGTCCAATAATGGTTTAGTTTAGACTCAGGTCGGATTATTAATAACAGCGGGAGAGACATGGTTGGGTTTTTTTTTTCTAATATCTGTCCAAACAGTGCCTAAAAAGTTCACATATGTCATCAGAGGATTTGGGATTAGCCCCTACTTTAGATGTACCGGTACTGCTATTAATTCAGTCCCTCAGATTGTTGGGAGTGTCGTGGAATGTTGCTAGCCATGTTCAGCTTTGATGCATTGTAGCTCTGTCCCTGGGTTGGGGAGGAGAGAGGAGTGGTCGGCTGATTGGTCCTGGTCCATCTCCATCACAAAGCACAGATTCTCTCATTCCCTTTTGACTTTGCCTCTTATCCTTGTAATTAAGACTCCTTTGATTTTGTTTGGCAACTCACCATCTGCAGGGTAAAGGAGGACAGGACCAGAAAACTGGCATTCTCACAATTTCACAGGGTCCTTGATTAAACTCCATTTAATTCGGAGAATCTTAATCAAGGTAATTATCTGACTGAGGGTGTCTGCGTCTGCACTTGCTTCTCCTGTGGGTTCCTCCAACAGCTGGAAGGTGACTTGGATGTGGCGGCTCCTCCACAATGGGTCCACCGTGGAGGAGCGGTGGTGTGTGCCTATCAGCAGCTCTATTTAAGTGTAGTCCTGGATGCACGGCTGTACTGATTTGTTTTTAAAACCTTCCAAATGTGTACAAAGCAGGCTGTTTATTTTGTGCCAAAAGACGAGATTAGCTAATTTGCGATAATGCTGAATTCAACCCTCTAATATATTTCTCCATAATTCTCATAATTTTCACACCAAAGGGCAGTGATTACTTACCTAGCACACTTGCTACCTTCCCCAAAATCCAACGGGAAGTTCAATCAGGAGAGAGGCCAGAGGACATACGCAATTTATTCATCAGTCATTTTATGCCATTTCAGGTTTAGCAGATGCTAAATATTTTAACCTTGTTAACCAGCCAACACTGCAGAAAAAACAAATAAGAATAATTCGTCATATTAGAAATCTCACTCTCTGGGAAATTCCAAGATCTGTGAGTCAAAATAGTTTGGAGAACTAGTGTTAGGTACGACTCCCAAGTTTCACATTTTGTCATGTTATTCTGTTTTGTCCAGGAAGGTTCATCAGAGGTTGGGGCAGAGGATAGGAGGGGGGCGGGTTACAAAGATTTTCTTAAAAATAATCCAGACTTTTCCCTTTGATTTATGCCTTACGGGTGAATCGATCCAACAGAGCTATTATATATTTTCTTTTTCCATTTCTTTCCGTCAAGGCCTTCAGTTCGTGGGTGGAGGAAGGATGAGTTTCCTCTAGTCCTGGCATTTCAGAGTGGGAAGGCCTTGGATAGACTCCAACCTGGCAGCATTTCTCACTTCCTGGTTTTGTTTTGTTTTTTTAATTTTGTTTTTGTTTATTTGTTTTTAACTTGCAAAACTCTTCCATCATAATATAAGATCTTGTGAACAATTATAGAAATTTCTCATTAATTTCAAGCTTTTTTATATAGCTTGTAAGCCAAATTATTTCCTATCAGTACAGTATTTAATACCATGAACTTAATTTAATGCAATATCCAACATATTCACAACAGATAAAATTGTATTGTTCCCTCCTTTTGTTAATGCACATTAAATAAACATTCATCAAAAAATATTTTCCAGGATAAATGTGAAAGGTTATATTTTATATCTTTGTGTTTAGACAAAGATGTTTTCACCAAAATAGATAAAAGCTGCTTTCATGTCCTCGTGTTTGGAATTCTTGAACGATTTTTTAAAATGTAACTTTCATACATAATCTTAGATAATGAAATAATAGAGACCATGCTGAGCTCTTTTTGCAAACATTTCTCCTCTCATAATGTATTGCCAATGTCAGTCATTTTGAGTTCTAATTTCTGATTTTATTTCTAATGTATTTATTTCTAATAAATAAAAATTCCCAAAGAAGAGAAATGTTGCTATGTATTCTAAGCATTTGAAACTGAAATCACCTTGATGGGCCATATAAGAATATGCAAGATGAATTCAACTTATGATAGACCAAAATGAACTTTCAGAAGAGGATCTCTCTTACATTTTTCTCTGACTGGTGGCTTTTCCATATCGGTTCTTCATGCTACCTTCTTTAAAACGGTTGTCTATGTTTGGTATAAAAATGTATGACTTGGGGCGCCTGGGTGGCTCAGTGGGTTAAGCCTCTGCCTTCGGCTCAGGTCATGATCTCAGGGTCCTGGGATCGAGCCCCACATCGGGCTCTCTGCTCAGCGGGGAGCCTGCTTCCCCCTCTTTCTCTGCCTGCCTCTCTGCCTACTTGTGATATCTCTCTCTCTGTCAAATAAATAAATAAAATCTTAAAAAAAAATGTATGACTAAGACCAAAAATTTCAAAATCCTGTAATAATTTAAAAAACAAAGTAGAAAGTAGACATCCATGATACTAGCAGCTTCTGGGAGCAGGAAGATAAGAAAGTGATTTGAAAGTAAGGGGAAACTTTGACGAAAGTATTTTATTTCAAATATTTTTTTTTAAAAAATCAAGCAAATTTTATAAAATCTTAGCTATTGTCAATTTTCAGTGGTCTGTACAAATCTCTAAAAAACCTTTTTTTTCCTGATTGGATCTGCTTTGAAAATCTATCTGATAACTCTCTGTCATTACTGACTAGAAAAAAACGGCTGGTTACTTAACATTTCTGTGCTTCAGTATGTCACTCTGCTTTATGGCACGAATGTAAAGATGAATGAGGTAGTGTTGGGAAAGTGCCTAGCACAGTCCCTGGCCCAGCTAACAAACCAAAATATTAGTTCGTTCTCTTCTTCGTGGCCTGTTCTATTTACAAAAGCTTCTAAATCTCTTCTAAGTCTCTCCGGCTTTTAATCCTCCCAACTCCTTCAGATGGTTTTGATCTCCTGTTCCTGCCCCACAGTCCACTCTAGGCGGACGCTAGTTGTCCTCCCCAGCACATTGACAATCTTTTTCTCTGTGAGCAACCTGAGAGTCGTTGGAAAACTAACTTTTCCATACATGGGACAGTGCATCAGAATACTTAGAAGACCACTGTGTTCTTCTGTCCAATAATAATAACAACATAATAATAATGACTTCAGTTCAAGTTGACACTTGTGTGTCCCAAACCAACATTCTTTAAGTGTCTAACCATTTAACTTGGCTTTTTTCCTTTTCCATGACAGACAGTATCGGCGATGCTTGGGAATGTCAAGAGGAGAACAAGAAAGCTGACAGAATAAGGGGAGATTTAATCAGAATGTCAATGTAACACCAGGATGACTTTTTTTTTTACTGTTAAAAGGCATTTATTATGTTATTACTTAAAAATAAACCTATACCCTCAATTCTGTGTACATCTTAATTACAATTATATGCAACCATATACAAAACAAAAGCCTATTCATATTATAGATTACTAGAAAGAAGTATTCTTAGGCTTCAGTCATGGTCTCAGGATATTTTTCCTTCTCTCATATTTGTGAATATCCGAATTTTCTATAACTGAGCATGTGTTACTTTTGCATAAGAAAAATGACACAAGTCTTCAGAATAAAAATGGGCAGTATCTTCGATGACTAACATTTAAGCACTTTTGCGCACACAATCATATGAGGTGTCACTCAGGAAAAATAGTGGGGGGCGGGCACTTGGTATGTTGAATATAGATGAACTTGGGTCCCACTACCAGCAGTGTCTGCTGGAGACTCTATAGATCTCTGAGGCAGGCATGACAATTCCTAGAAAAAGCAATCAAGGTTATTTCAGCAAGCAGCTGTCTCACAAACACCTCCAGGATGCCTTTGAACGTTAAAGGATGTTGATCAAAGCCAAGTGTCTTGTGAGCCTTCAGAGATATTTCAGCAGGACATTAAAACAAAACAAGGGAACTGACATCAACTTCACTCCCCGTGCTGATGTGGTTTGTCCTCTTGGCATCACGCCTCTGACATTATGCACGCACGAGGGCTTAGATGACAATGCATTGCCGTTGCCATAGCAAAAACAGCAGAATATCTATTAGTGTGTACTCCACGGCCCACAATACGTAGGACAGGGAGCTCCGCACTGGCTAGGATTAACTTCTCTTTCATGGGGCAGAATGCGATTTATAATCGCCTTGCAGCTGCCTTTGAAACTTTGCCTTTCCCAAAGGAAGGGCTAAGGACAGGTTCTAGAGTTGTCCTGCAGAATTAAATTCTACTCTGCATCAGCTTTGCACACAGGAAACCCCAAATTGTCCATGTCTATCTTGGCCTCCTGAAGAAAAATGTTCGGTCTGCATTAACTGGTAGGACCCAGCAAGGCAGAAAGACATTGATTTGGGATCCCAGGTCTTAAAACTCTCTAGTGAGTAGATTCACAAGGGTAAAAACCATTTTCCTATCCACATTCCATCAGAAATATGTAATGTATTAAGAAGTCCTATAACCAGCAACAAATACAGGTACACATTACTAAGTTCTAACAAACTCATAGCATTTGAAAATAGCCAAGAACATGAAGTCTATTTGAAGAAAGAACAATCAGGAACGTTAATGAAATATTTCAGAACCCATATGGTAAAATGGTTCATTTAAAAATTCTGACTTTCGGGCGCCTGGGTGGCTCAGTGGGTTAAGCCTCTGCCTTCGGCTCAGGTCATGATCTCAGGGTCCTGGGATTGAGTCCCGCATCGGGCTCTCTGCTCAGCAGGGAGCCTGCTTCCTCCTCTATCTCTCTGCCTGCCTCTCTGCCTACTTGTGCTCGGTCTCTGTCAAATAAATAAATAAAATCTTTAAAAAAAAAATTTAATAAATAAATAAATAAAAATTCTGACTTTCATTACCCTTTCCCTCACCATGTAACTGTTTCCCTGTATAAAATGACTAACTCAAAGTCTCACTGAAAGAGGAACATACTGGTTGTCCTATTATGGGCATACCTAGCATCCTTACATAATACAGGGAAGGGGGAAACGGCGTCCACATGCCCGGGCTTCTGTCTCTGTCTCTGCCACACACACACACACACACACACACACACACACACACACACGAGTATTTATGTGTATCAGGGAGCTCTCTGATGTACCTGGCCCTCCCTCCTTTTTCCCTTTTGTATCCTTCAACCTAGGAGAACAGAATCAGAATGCTGAAAGAGCTTGATTTCAGGAGTTCTTTTCCATTTAACTCTCAAGAAAAATCAGACATCATCTCAATCATCAGTAAGGTAACCTAAATTTTGAACCCAAGGGGAGTACAAGAGTACAGTTATGGCTTGTTACACCTTATAGCCTAGAATTTTGATGGACTGTCCTGTGATTTAGTGAAATTCAGTCTATGTTAACTGGATAGAGGAAAGAAGATATGGCAAGTAGAAGAAATTCACAAAGTCTGGGTGGTTTTTATTAATAGACAGTGTATACACTGATGTGAGAAACTGGATCGAAACTTGAGTTTTCTTTAGTGTGTATATCTGGTAACCACTACACCTTGATTTTTATTGTGATTGTAAAATCCTAGCTACTTCTTGATTTGGTCTCAACCCGTGTTACCAAGCTTTATGCTTTTCCTCTAGCGAACTCTACTGGCTGTCTCAAATCTGCCCTCGCACTCCTGCTCCTGATCCTTTGCACTTACTTTCATGTTCACTCACCTGGAATACCATGACAGTTGCATCTTTGCCTTAAGGACCTAGAATGAGTGATGGTTCCCAAGGAAAAGTGCAGAATGTGGCATTATTTCAATCTGCCTTGCTGGTGGACCTTGATAGGCCATTATTACAGCACTTAATATGTATTGGTTTTTCCTATATTGAGTTCTACACATCTCTACATTGTAAACTTCTTGAGGGCCAGAATCATGTGTTACTAGACTTCTTAAGAGAATGGTTCCTGGAGTCACACAGACTAGAGATGATACCTAGTCTTTGAAACCTAGAGATTGGGCAAAACTCTTAACCTCTCTGAGCTTCCATTTCCTAATGTGTACCCCAGGGACATATGTCATATGGTTGTGGTAAGAGTTGATCATGAAGATGGATTTACAGTCCTCTGCACAGTGGGTGGCACACAGCAAACACTTAATAAACACTGGTATTGCTCTCTATTCACTCCCAAAGTGCCTAGCGTAGGGTTCAGCTCATACTGAATCCTCAGTAAAAATCTATTAATTGCTTAATGCATGAATAAATGAAAATGTCTTCTTTTAAAAGCCAAAGACCTTGCTTAATCTTTTTTTTTTGTTTGTTTCTTTCAATTTGTGAGAACTAAGGGGAAGTAACTAAAAAAGTTAGTTCTGTGTGCAACAAATAAGGTCTGCTGAAACATCTACAAACCATTTGGGGAGCACTGTAATTGGTGACCCACATGAATTTTCTCCTGGAGGCAGTTCCTTGGAAGAACAAGGAAATGCAAAGATATGCAGAGAGTATCATCCAGCTGAGACAAGTTTATTAGCACTCCCATTGACTCCCCTAGAAGCCCACCTGCGAAAGCTCTGTCTGGGAATCCTCCCGGGCTCAGAGGGCCTCAGCTGCGTGGTAAAAGCCAGTGTATGCATTTAAGCAGGTCATCAGCATGGGACTGGCCCTCATTCAGCCTGCCTGTCCTTGTTGGGGCTGTGGTGGTGCACAGATGAGAAAGGAGCATCTTGGCTTTATATATGAGAGAAAATGATTGATTTATGCCCCATGGAAATACATCTTTACAATAATTCAAGAACACCCTAAAAATTGAAAGTGAACTGGAACAGAAATTGTCCATCCAGAGTAAACAGACTTGCCCGCAGGTAAAGGAAAAATTTCTCAAAGTGTTCTTATTCCTCTTACCGTAACTGTAAAATCATTCATGTCATTTACTACTATAACTAAAACAGGTACCTGTAGTATTTCTTGAGCTGAACTTGGTGTTCCACTGTTACACTGGGATAGTATACAACCTCCACCCCCCACCCCTTTAATTTATAGTGGAGGAAACAAGATAATTTTCTTAAGTTGAAATGCAAAGTTCAGCTGGGAGCTCCCTTACTCTTGAGATTAAAAGGCTATATGAACCACAGTTGCATGGCCTGGAAATCCAAAATCTGATCCAAGAGTTTTGAGACTACCTGGGATTATGATCTGTTCACTACTACTTCTGGGCTCATGCTGTATGTGTGTGTGTGTGTGTGTGTGTGTGTGTGTGTGTGTGTAAAATTTTTGTTCAATGCAACATTAGCCCAGATGTCAAACTCTGCCCTTTTGCTGATTTCTGCAAGACCTAGTGATTTTAGATTTACTTGGGGGTCATGAGGAGGGCCTACAATGTATTCTGATCAGAAAAGAATACAATATTTCAGATTAAACACCCTACCTCTTGAAAATCCATTCAGTCACACTGCTACTAAAACAGAGCCTATGCCTCATCATTCTCTAGATTTTGCATTTTTTTCTCTGGTTCTTTTCTCTTTCTGCTCCCTTTCTCCTTCCGTTATCCCTCTTTTTCCCTAGAACAAATAACAAACACTTACAAAATTCCTCTTCATCAGATAGAATCAGAATGGTATGCGGGGTGGGGCTTCCCTGGTTCGAATCCTGGCACCACCACCTCCAGGGAACGTGACCTTGGGTAAGTGACTTTACCTCTCTACCTCAGTCTCATCAATCTGTATAATGGGGGAGAAAAGAATTCATATCTCACAAAGGTAGTACTGATAATCAAATGAATTAGATCATTTAGCACTTAGAATAGTTTTTGGTACAGAGGAAGTAACAGAAATGTTACTTAATGTTATTAAGAAAATGGTTCTTTTGTTATTGTTGCTTGAACTACCTTAGTGCCTTATCTTCAATTTTCATTGACTTCTCAAGATAGTTTCCAGCAAATCAACCTTTTTCTTCCTAGGAAGAATTCTGGTGCCAGATGTTCAGAAACCCTGGTTTCATGTTATGAGAAATATTTTCACTCTAGAAATCATTTGCAAAATATTGGTGTCTGCTATTATCCTCCGTCAAGTGGTAAAATACTGCAAGGAACACATATGTACAAGGAAGCTGGTAACCAGTCTAAGCACTTAAATCTGTGGAACATGATCCCACAGGGCTGATGATGCTCAATGAATAGTGTATCATTTCTTTCTCAGAAGCTTATTAAAGGAACAAAGTTTTTCAAGTTTACAGGCAATACCAGAAAAAGCCATTTTTATTTGGACTGTGACACATAAACATTATTGCCCAAAGGGAAGGGGTCTTTTTCAGGCATGATACTGAATTCAAGCTGCTTATAATTCCAGCAATATACGAGGCAATGGCCTTGACCTGTAGGCTATTTAAACTTGCCTCCATGTTAGTATTTCTATGAAATGATAAGCAAAGTTATTGAAAGCCATTTCCGATGAAGGGATGGCATGTGGACAGTCACTTCCCAGACATTTGAAAATAAAAACTGATATAAAATGAGGTATTGTTAAAACTAAAAAGACAAGTGGCGAGAAGGGAAAAACTGATTAGGCAACGTTCAGTGCCAAATTATCCAAGGACCAAGAAAAACTCAACTGGGAATGGAGACTCCAGCTGCTCCAATTGGCCATCAACTCTACCTGGAACTTTGTTAAAAATGCAAATTCTAGACACCCTCCCACACTCAGTTACACTTAATATCTCTGCAGGGAGGGTCCAGAAATCTGTTTACCCCAGCTCTCCTGGTGATTCGATTCTCACTCATGCTCAAGTTTGAGAAGCACTGAGGAAGATGCATTTTTGAGTTGCCCACATTCTCTAAAATAATAAGTGAAAAATCCAAGAGAAAGACAGAGCAAATTTAATTTGGCATTTGACTGGATTTGATTTGAAATTTGTTGTTTAATCTTCTTGATTAAGCTAAGCCATCTCCTTTAGTTTCCCTGCTTTGGGAGTAAATTGATCGTATGAAAGATAGTAATTTCACGTAGAATTTAAGGATTATCTGAGTAAATTATTAATTGGAATGAAAAAAATCCTGCCAAATTTAACATTATGCATGGCAGAAGCCCTGAACAATTCAGTGTCAGTTTCTCTAAAACAAGGCTATGTACTCATTCGTTAAATTGTGCATATTTGGCAATATATGTAGAAACAAAATGGGTAAGCAGACTGAGAAGGCACGATGATTTTACTGAGAGGCTTCTGTAGATCCGAATCTTAATCCAGGTAGACAGTGATGGATGCTTTGTTAGATCAATGACAATCCATTAAGAGCTAATGTGGAATCTGTTTCCAACAATGAAGGAGACAGAAGGATTTTTATATATTGAACAACAAAACAAGGGTATGCCAGAAGTAAGAGTTTCAAAATTTCTTATTAGAATCTAAGTTTGAATAACGTGATATAAAAGTCATTATTTATTATAAAAAGGAAAACTTAGTCAAAACACATACTTTTGAAGATGTAAATATATAGCCTTTGCTAAGCACTAAAGTAATGAATGTATAAATTATGAATATAATTAATTCACTTGTAATAAAATATTATGAGTTATTCAGAAAAAGCAAGATGGTGGAGGAGACATAAATGTCATCAGGTCCCAGGAGTATAGCTAGACAGTTATTAAACCATTCAGAACAGCTACAAACTCAACAGGAGATTGAAGAGAAGAAGAGCAGCAATTCTAGGAACAGAAAATCGACCACTTTCCGGAAGGTAGGATGTGTAGAGAAGTGAATCTGAGGCAACATTTGGGAAGCTAGACCAAGGGGTAAGGGGCCGGCTCCTGGCAAGTGATAGAGCAACAGAGCACAAAATCGGAAATTTTAGAAGTCTGCTCCACTGAGGGACGTCACTCCAGAGGTTAAGCAGATGTTGGGGGGTGGGTGTTGGGGGTAGGAGGGTAGGGGATTGGGAATGGGGGTGGGGAGGATGGAGGGATGGGGAATGTAGCCCTTGCATGGACAGTGTGGTCTCAGGATCTGCGGCGTCACAGAAAGACCAGTGTGTCTGAGTGTGGCAGAGCTCCCAGGTGTCTGAGTGGGGAAGCCAGCTGCAGAGACCGAGCTGAGTGGGGGCTCTCAGCTCAGGGTCACCTTAAACTGTGATCTGAGGCACAGTAAGGCCACTGTTCTTCGGGCAGGGATCCAAAAAACAGCAGATCCAAGGAGACTCCCCTTGCATGCTGCAGGAATCTGCTGGGTTTGGAGACTCTAAAAAGGGCCATATGCCAGCTAGAAATGCTCGGTCACAGGCCGGGTGAGCTCGGAGTGAGGTTGGACACTAGGGAGATGGGAGGGATTGACTGCTTTTCTCTGAGGAGTACTGAGGAGTGGGGCCGGGGCTCTCAACGCCTATAGGGCCGAAGACTGGGAGGCTGCCATTTTCATTCCCACCCTCCAGAGCTCTACGGAAAGCATTCAGGGGACAAAAGCTCCCGAGAGCGAACCGAGCAGATTATTTAGTCCGGCCCCTGACAAGAGTAGTGCAATTCTCCTCCGGTAAAGACATTTGGGAATCACTCAATGAATCACAACAGGCCCCTCCCCCAGAAGATCAGCGAGAACATCCAGCCAAGACCAAGTTCACCAATCAACAAGAACTGTACAACTCCAGAGGTAGGGGAATACAGCATAGAGAATTCATGGCTTTTCCCCCATGATCCTTTAGTCTTTCAAAGTTAATTTATTTTATTTTTTTCTTATTCTATTTTTTAAAATTTGTCATCTTTCTTATTTTAACATTTTTAAACTATTTTATGTTATTAATACCTTTAAAAACCTTTTTAAATTTTCATTATTATAGTCATATTTTATCCCTTCATTATATTTAACCTTATTTTTTGTATACATATAGGGTTTTTTTTTTCCTTTAAAATTTTGGGATACAATTGATTCTAATAGATCAAAATATACCCTAAATCTAGGCATGGCTTTGTTCTATTCTCTAGCCTGATCACATTCTTCCCTCTTTTTTTTTTCCAACCAACTTTTTATCAATACCTTTTTTAGAATCTTTTTTAAAATTTTGTTCTTTACATTCATATTCCATCCCTTTATCATGTTTACCCTTATTTGTGTGTGTGTGTGTGTGTATAATTTTTTTTTCTTTCTTTAAAATTTTAGGAGCTAGTTTCTTCTAACAGACCAAACAAAACACCTAAAATCAAGTGTGTGCCTCTGTTCTTTCACCAGTCATGTGTGTGTGTGTGTGTGTGTGTGTGTGTGTATTTTTTTTCTTTTTTTTTCCTTTTCTCCCCCACCTTTCTTCTCTCCCAGTTTTGGGTCCCTTATGATTTGGTTAGTGTATATTTTTCTGGGGTCATTATTACCCTTTTAGTATTTTGTTCTCTTATTCATCTTTTCTTATTTGGATAAAATGACAAGGCAGGAAAAAAATCACCACACACACAAAAAAAAGAACAAGAAACAGTACAAACAGCTGGGACCTAATCAATATGGACATCGGTAATATGTCAGAACTAGAGTTCAGAGTGGTGATTATTAAAATTACAGTGAGGCTCGAAAAAAGCATGGGAGATATTACAGAATCCTATTCTGTAGAAATAAAATCATCTAGAGAAATAAAAGAACTAAAATCTAACCAAGTTGAGATTAAAAAAAAGTTATTAATGAGGTGCAATAAAAAATGGAGGCTCTTACTGCTAGGATAAATGAGGCAGAAGAGAGAATTAGTGATATAGAAGACTAAATGATGGAGAATAAAGAAGCTGAGCGAAAGAGAGAAAAACAACTACTGGGCCATGAGGGGAGAATTTGAGAGATATGTGATACCATAGGTGAAACAATATTAGACTAATTGGGATCCCAGAAGAAGAAGAAAGAGAGAGAGGGGCAGAAGGTATACTGGAGCAAATGAAAGAAGATAATTTCCCTAATTTGGCAAAGGGAACAAGCATCAAAACCCAGGAGGCACAGAGAACTCCCCTCAAAATCAATAAAAATAGGCCAACACCCATCATCTAATAGTAAAACATACAAGTCACAGTGACAAAGAGAAAATCCTGAAAGCAGCTCGATAAGAGGTCTCAACATCACTGTAACATACAATGGTAGAAATATTAGATTGACAGGAGACCTATCCACAGAGACCTGGCAGGCCAGAAAGGACTGCCATGATATATTCAGAGAACTAAATAGAAAAAAAAAAAAGTAGCCAATAAATAAAAAAACAACTAACAGAATTTGCAAACACCATAGCAGCCCTATGGGAAATATTGAAAGGGGTCCTCTAAGCAAAGAGAGAGCCTAAAAGTAGTAGACCAGAAAGGAACAGAGACAATATACAGTAACAGTCACCTTACAGGCAATACAACGGCACTAAATTCTTATCTTTCAATAGTTAACCTGATTGTAAATGGGCTAAATGTCCCAATCAAAAGCCAAAGGGCATCAGAATGGATTTAAAAAAAAAGGGGGGGAACCATCTATATGCTCTCTGCGATAAACTTATTTTAGACCCAAAGACACCTCTAGATTTAGTGAAGTGAGGGAGGGAGTGGAAAACAATTTACCATGCTAGTGGACATCAGAAGAAAGCTGGGGTGGAAATCCTTCTATCAGATCAATTAGATTTTAAGCCAAAGACTATAATAAGAGATGAGGAAGGACACTATATCATACTCAAAGTGTCTGTCCATGAAGAAGATCTGACAATTTTAAATATCTATGCCCCTGACATGGGGGCAGCCAACTATATAAATCAATTCATAACAAAATCAAATAAACACATCAACAATAATACAATAATAGAAGGGGACTTTAACACCCTCTTCACTGAAATGGATAGATTATCTAAGGAAAAGATCAACAAGGAAATAAAGGCCTTAAATGACACACTGGACCAGAGGGACATAACAGATATATTCAGAACATTCCACCCCAAAGCAACAGAATACACATTCTCCTCTATTGCACATGGAACATTCTCCAGAATAGATTACATCCTGGGTTACAAATCAGGTCTCAACTGGTACCAAAAGAGTGGGATCATTCCCTGCATGTATGCTTTTAAACTAGAACTCAATCACAAGAGGAAATTTGGAAAGAACCCAAATACATGGAGGCTAAAGAGCATCCTACTAAAGAATGAATGAGTCAACCAGGAAATTAAAGAAGTGAAAAAATTCATGGAAACAAATGAAAATGAAAATGCAACTGTTCAAAATCTGTGGGACACAGCAAAGGTGGTCCTGAGAGGAATGTATATAGCCATACAAGCCTTTCTCAAGAAACAAGAAAGGTCTCAAGTACATAACCTAACCCTATACTGAAAGGAGCTGGAGAAAGAAGAGTATGAGAAGAGAAATAATAAAGATCAGAGCAGAAATCAATGAAATTGAAGCCAAAAGAACAGTAGAACAAATCAACAAAACTAGGAGCTGGTCCTTTGAAAGAATTAATAAGATTCATAAACCCTTGGCCAGATTTATCAAAAAGAAAAGAGAAAGGACCCAAATAAATAAAATCATGAATGAAAGAAGAGAGATCACAACCAACACCGAAGAAATGCAAACAATTATGAGAACATATCATGAGCAAGTATATGCCAGCAAATTGGACAGTCTGGAATAATGTGTCTTCCACATTATTCCAAAACTGAACCAGCAAGACATAAAAAACCTGGACAGACCCATAACCAGGAAGGAGATTAAAGCAGTCATCAAAAATCTCCCAACAAACGAGAGCCCAGGGCCAGATGGTTTCCCAGGGCAATTCTACCAAACATTTGAAGAAGAATTAATACATATTCTCCAGAAACTGTTCCAAAAAATAGAAATGGAAGGAAAACTTCCAAACTCATTTGATGAAGCCAGCATTACTTTGATTCCAAAACCAGAAAAAGACCCGATCAAAAAAGAGAATTATAGACCAATATCTTTGATGGACATGGATGCAAAAATTCTCACCAAAATACTAGCCAATAGGATCCAACAGTACATTAATAGGATTATTCACCACGACCAAGTGGGATTTATTCCTGGGCAGCAAGGTTGGTTCAACATCCACAAATCAATCAATATGATACAATGCATTAATAAAAGAAAGAACAAGAACAATATGATACTCTCAATAGATGCTAAAAAAGCATTTGACAAAGTACAGCATCGCTTCTTGGTCAAAACTCTTCAGAGTGTAGGCATAGAGGATACATATCTCAATATCCTCAAAGCCATCTATGAAAAACCCACAGTGAATATTATTCTCAATGGGGAAAAACGGAGAGGTTTTCCCCTAAGGTCAGGAACATGGCAGGAATGTCCACTATCACCACTGCTATTCAACATAGTACTAGAAGTCCTAGCCTCAGCAATCAGACAACAAAAAGAAATTAAAGGCACCCAAATTGGCAAAGAAGAAGTCAAACTCGCACTCTTTGCAGATGATATGATACTTTATGTCGAAAACCCAAAAGACTCCACTCCAAAGCTGCTAGAATGCATACAGGAATTCAGTAAAGTGTCAGGATATAAAATCAGTGCCCAGAAATCAGTTGCAGTTCTATACACCAATAGCAAGACAGAAGAAAGAGAAATTAAGGAGTCGATCCCATTTACAATTGCACCCAAAACCGTAAGATACCTAGGAATAAACCTAACCAAAGAGGCAAAGAATTTGTACTCAGAAAACTATAAAGTACTCATGAAAGAAATTGAGGAAGACACAAAGAAATGGAAAAATGTTCCATGCTCATGGATTGGAAGACCAAATATTGTGAAAATGTCTGTGTTACCTAAAACAATCTACACGCTTAGTTTAATGCAATCCCTATCAAAATCCCATCAGTTTTTTTCAAAGAAATGAAACAAAGAACCCTAAAATTTATATGGAACCAGAAAAGACGCTGAATAGCCAGAGGAATGTTGAAAAAGAAAGCCAAAGTTGGTGACATCACTATCCCAGACTTCAAGCTCTATTACAAATATGTAATCATCAAGACAGTATGGTACTGGCACAAAAACAGACACATAGATCAATGGGATCGAATAGAGCACCCAGAAATAGACCCTCAACTCTATGGTCAACTAATCTTTAACAAAGCAGGAAAGAATATCCAATGGAAAAAAGATGGTCTCTTCAACAAATGGTGTTGAGAAAATTGGACAGCCACATGCAAAAGAATGAAACTGGACCATTTCCTTATACCACACACACAAAAAGATGCAAAATGGATGAAAGACCTTAGTGTGAGAAAAGAACTCATCAAAATTCTTGAGGAGAACAAAAGCAGCAACCTCTTCAACCTCAGCCACAGCAACTTCTTCCTAGAAACATTGCCAAAGGCAAGTGAAGCAAGGACAAAAAGGAACTATTGGGATTTCATCAAGATCAAAAGCTTTTGCACAGCAAAGGAAACAGTCAACAAAATCCATAGACAACTGACACAATGGGAGAAGATATTTGCAAATGATACATCAGATAAAGGGCTAGTGTCCAAAATCTATAAAGAACTTATCAAACTCAACATCCAAAAAACAAATAATCCAATCCAGAAATGGGGAGAGGACATGAACAGACATTTCTGCAAAGAAGACATCCAAATGGCCAACAGACACATGAAAAAGTACTCAACCTCATTTGGTATCAGGGAAATACAAATCAAAACCACAGTGAGATACCACCTCATGTCAGTCAGAATGGCTAAAATTAACAAGTCAGGAAATGACAGATGTTGGCGAGGATGCGAAGTAAAGGGAACCCTCCTACATTGTTGGTGGGAATGCAAGCTGGTGCAGCCACTCTGGAAAAGAGTATGGAAGGTTCCTTAAAGAGTTGAAAATAGAGTTACCCTATGACCCAGCCATCACAGTACTGGGTATTTACCCTAAAGATACAAGTGTAGTGATCCAAAGGGGCGTGTGCACCCAAGTGTTTATAGCAGCAATGTCCACAATAGCCGAACTATGGAAAGAACCTAGATGTCCATCAGCAGATGAATGGATATATATATCTCTCACATCTATCATACACACACACACACACAATGGAATACACAGCCATCAAAACCACGAAATCTTGTCATTTGCAATGACGTGGATGGAACTAGAGGGTATTATGCTAAGCAAATAAATCAATCAGAGAAAGACAAGTATTATATGATCTCTCTGATATGAGAATTTGAAGGGGGACAGGAGACTTGTTGGGGATAGAGAGGGAAAAAGTGAAACAACATGGGAAAAGGAGGGAGACAAACCATAAGAGACTCTTAATCTCAGGAAACAGAACTGCGAATTGCTGGGTGGGTGGGAAGGAATAGGGTGGCTGGGAGATGGACATTGGGGAGGGTATGTGCTATGGTGAGTGCTGTGAAATATGTAAGCCTGATGATTTACAGACCTGCACCCCTGGGGCAAATAACAACATTATATGTTAATAAAGAAAGAAAAAAATAGTATGAATTATTGATTTCAAATTTAAAAGCTATGAACAAACACTTTCATATATTAAAGTTTTCCATTTTTTCCACAAATTTGGTTACACATTCAAGACTGATGAATCTGAAATAGTATGGTGTTCATATTACAGCTGATGCAGAATAGTACATTTTTTCCTTTGAAATATAAACTTAAAATATTTGTTCAGCCATCCTTAGCATAAAAAATGCAGAAATGTAATCTTAGACAGTTTCCTAAAAATGTGAAGTTTTAAAAATGGAATACAAACAGAGCAAGAAAAAAAGAAATTTTGATAGGCAGAAATACCCTCAGTTATTAATAAAGCATTAAAAATATTCCAGAAATATAAATGGTTACCGCAGGCTGCCAGTGTCCAGAGACGATGTATTGCATTTCTTTTCCAGTAAAAATATAATAAAGGCCAATTTAGATTCCTGTTATGTTCCTTCTAAGCTTATAAGAACTAATCATATAACTGAAACAGCATAGCAATGTTATCAACATATTGCATTTATTTTTCTAAAGAATGCCACATTACTGATAGTACTATTTTATAATAAGTAATCAGCAATCATGTGCATCAGGGTAGGAAATAATACCTATCCATTAAAAAATATTTTATAAAAATTGCTTTCCAGTCTCTTTCAAAATTAAGTGACATATTTTCAGTTAATTCAAAAAGTTCACTTGTCTCTTTCTCACTTGGGAAAGTATATAATTTTAAAAAACAATATACGTTGTTTATATAACTTTCAGCAATGAAGGGGAAAAGTCTTAAATTTTATATATATATATATGTATTATATATATATATATATATATGTATATGAAAAAAGGTAGGCACACAAAACTAGGATCGAAAGAGACATGACATTTTCAATAAAATTATAAATTATAGTAGAATTTAACAGACAAAACAGAACTTAGAAATAAACCAAGAATATTTGTTTTCTCATTAAAGGTAGTAGTTATTTTAAAAATTTCCCCAGTGCTAAGATTCTAAAATCTTCCCGTCTTTGGCCTGTGGGAATCTTTTGTGTTGGCCTTTTGTCTTTTTGACAGGATCCCATACTATTTGATAAACGTTCTTGTTTTTTGGTATGACAAGATTTCCTGCGCTAGACCTGAACTTGGCCATTTCTCCCCCCTCAGTAGTCCTGGATCTTTTTAATAGTGAATAGTTTAAGGATCATTAGGAACAATTTTTTTTGGGTAAATAGTTACTTAAACTTTCAAAAAAGGATTTCTTTGGTTTTTTAGAATTGGTACTAATTTGGTCTTGTTTCCTCATGTCCAGACTGGTTATTGACATTTTTAAAAATTCCAATTTCATAAGGAAAAATAAACTATTTGCATTTTTATGAACATTTACTTATTTATAACCAAGGTTGAATGTTCATTCTTTGGTATTTTGTTTTCATTCTTTGGTATTTTGAATTGCCTGTTCGTGCTTTCAGTTTGCTGTATTTTTTTCTCCATATACCAAGAATAGAGCCCCTTGTCCCTCAAAATGTTTAGGAATGAATTCTTACATGTGGGATCAGCATTTTGTCCTTCTAAGATTCGTGTTTGTACTGGAGATTGTTTATTCAACAGAAAAATCAAATAAATACTTATTGAATACCTATTCTTTGCCACACAATGCATATTTATTGAGCATCTACTAGGTCCTGGTAATACAGAGGCAAATAAAACAAAAATAATTCCTGTTCCTCTTGGGATATAATTCTAATGGGAATATTAAAATCTTTATCATCTCAAAATTACTTGAATAAGAAGGCAATAGTTATGTGTCATTTTTAAACTAATTATGAATAAATATCTTTACTTTGGTTATGTTTGCTTCTTATTTTTATTTCAAAAGAGGTTATACCTAAATCACAACATGAAATAATTCAGGATCTTTAATATTTTTATGGGCTTGCCACTAGTCCCTGAAATTCAAGTATTAGAATTTCATTCCTTGAGTGAAATATTACCCCTGGTTTGAAAACACAAATTAAATAGGTTTAGCTATTATTAGACAACTATTATTACACAATTATTATGATAATGTAATAGTAGTGAATATTAATTACTATGCATTGCCATATACATACAGGTGCTATTCTATTTTATAATATATTGTGAATATTATTTTAAAATGTTAGGTTAGTTTTCACTAACTTTTCTTGTGACAAAAGATTTGTTTACCTAATCTAAAAATTGAAGAGACAAAAATTAGAAATGCATCTCTAGGTTTATACCAATCAAGCATGCAGCTTTGATTTTCTTGGATAGTCATGAGTTTCACTATCCTATTCCATTGTTTCTAAAATTATATTCAGAATTGTTAAAAATCATATGTCCAATCCTTAATCATAAACTATTAACATTATTTGTACTTAGGAATCATTATGGGGCTAAATTACGAACAGCTTTATGGAAATAGATACTTTCATTAAAAAATGAAGATTGACTGAATATATTTCAGGTTAAATGGGTTAATAGTAGAAATGTAGATCTTTAAAGAAAGCCATCAAATTTTTGTAAAGAGACCTGGACTCGGAAGGAGAATGCTAAGAAATTCTCGAAAAAATTATTTGTCTATCCCCACAACCATAAACTGACCACTGTGGTTATATTGACATGTGTGTTGCAGGGATGTTTTTACTTCCAAATGTGTTCTAAAGTGTATAAATTAGCAGCAAATTGCTATCTAGGTATGATAGAAGCTAAGTGCTCATTGAAACCATAGGCAATGATCCCCAGAATATGGGTGTTAGCAGATCACTTGCTATTTGATTTAATAACATGCAAGTTGGATTTATGCTTGAGCCAAAAACATCTTCAAATCCTCATATAAATGATGGAAAACACTAAATATGACCCATTGTCATGTTAAAACACAATGCTATAAACTAAAATGGCAGGATGGGATTATCTGAAATATTGAGCTTTTGTTCCTTTCTGTGTAGTCATCAATTAAGGTCTACTGTCATATGGGAGACGGCACAAATCTATTATTTTTTTAAATTTATTTATTTGAGAGAGAGACAGTGAGAAAGAGCATGAGCGAGGAGAAGGTCAGAGGGAGAAGCAGACTCCCCATGGAGCTGGGCGCCTGCTGCGGGACTCGATCCCAGGACTCCGGGATCATGACCTGAGCCGAAGGCAGTCGTCCAACCAACTGAGCCACCCAGGCGTCCCACAAATCCATTACTTATAGTAAAACATAAGTGATGTTTCCTCCTCCAAAACTTCAGTTAATGAAAAAATATGTTTTTAAAATGTTTTCTTAATGCTGGGTAACTAGTTCAGAAACTTTGCTGCTCTTATTTCTCTTCTCTACTCCCAACCCGCCCCAAAGTGTGTCTTTGCCTTATTAAACATAAAAACGTCGAAATGTCCCATTTTTTGAAATGTCTCTAAAACCAGAAAGGCCTACACTATCTCTAATGCCTATAGGAGACAACATAGTATCAAAAGTTCAGCAAGTGAAAACACTAATGGGCAGGGTTTGAATGATCATGAAATAGAGCTATGAAGAAAGCAATTGGAGATCTGGATTGAAAATTAGTAGAATGTTTCATAGTCTGAGCAAACAGTGATAGGAGCGGTGAAGCAGCAATTTTATTCTGAACAGAGAGAAGGGAACTTGTTAGCACAGGTAATGTAGACAGGAGTTGATATTTCTTCTATCAGTGTGCTCATACTGGTTGGAAAAATGATGAAATCCTTCCATACCCTTTGGTAAATAGCTATGGGCCCAAGCCCATGACAATATTCAGCCCATTCCTTAAAACCTACAGATTTCCCTATGGACCAAAGACTGTAATTTCAAGAAACTCTAGCAAAGAGCATCCTGAGTCCTGCTTTAGCATGAAAGCTAACATCCCTTTCATGCACTGATGTCTGTGTCACTCAGGTTGTTAAATTTTTAATATCACATGTGTCTTTAAGAAAGAGATGTGGACTTCTTTTCTACTTTTCCTGCTCAGCACCTGATCTGCACCTTCACTATGAGGACACATGTCTTTCTTCCAAGAAGACTGCTAGCTGCTATCTCTTCAGTGACTTTTTGCCTCTTCATTTTTTCTGTCTTCTTTTTCTGCAACCTCTTTGTACTACTTTTGAACCTAAGAATCCATTCTATATGTTTCTTTTAAGGGCTGTCCTATTTTTAATATACTGTCATTTCATATTATTTATGTAGCAATATTTAATGATATGCACAAAAAGAAAGTCATTTTTGAGTACTCTGTTATTTTCTTTTTTTTTTTCCCCTGGGGACAATGAATCTTCTGGTTGATTTCATTGAATGCTTCACTGACTGTGAGGCCTACTCAGGTGTTTTGAGTTGTTTATCAGAAAGTTTCCTTCTTGTTCTTATTCTTCTTTCCTTTTTTCTCCAACTCCACAATGTCGAACAGTTTTGTAAACACTTCTGCTTATCTTTCTAGAGCTCCCAATCTAGATTTGGTCATACATCAGGAGCTCAGAAATCTTGATAGAGTGATGATTTAGGACGTGGCAGGCACGGAGAGCCAGACAATGTCTTGTCTTTATCCACTAGGATATGTCCATGACCTTCTTCCCCTAGTTTTCAGTTTTATAGAGGCAGCCAGAATTTGGGGTAAGCTTGAGAGGTTAGTTTCTTGTTTCCTTTAGTAGACAGAGAAGGGAGGCCAGGGGCAAAATTTTCATGTGGGGAGCCTGGGTCCAGTCTGTTCTACCTTATTCATATGAAGAACTTTTAACCTCCTTTATCCTGTAGGAATAGAGCTCTCTACTTGCAACCTTGAGGTTCTATAGATTTGCTCTTTAGGCCAGATTACTTTTTTGTGTCACTCTTTCATTATGGGACCAAAGCAGTACTTATCTTCCCATTTGAATGCCATTTTTCACTTTACTTTTATCATTTTATACTTTATCATTTCTATGGGCTTAGTAGAGGGGAAGATGGTGCTTTTATCAGTCACGTTTCCAGCAGGAAACAGATGGCACACTCAAATTAGGATAATTCAAGGCAAGTTTTAAAAAGGGACCACTGAAAAAGATGTTGTCAGGGCGTAGGGAATTGAAATCGATACTGTCATATTCCAGAGCTAGTATGGAATAGAAACTGAAGACATGAGGAAAGAGAATGGTTAGTGTATGGACAAAGAAAAAAAAAAAAACTAGCTATTTCTCCAGTCCTTCACACATGCACACAAATTTATAAAACACTTATTTGGGGGTGATTTTTGCAGTTTGCATCTTACCTTGCCCGTAACACTGGCTTATGAATAGGTCACATGTATAGATCCTTTTGTAAGAAAACAGGACAGAGAAACTATAAGCCTATACAACCTTATGACCAAAGACTCAAAACAACCTGCAAGGGTTAAAACAGAAAGAATACATGATGCTTTCAAGAGAATTCATGGAGACTTTTAGTCTGATGATGCTATATATTTGTGTTTTCTGTATGGGGCTAGATAACTTCTGTCACTCCTAAGGCAGGGAGTAGGGGAAAGAAGTGTGAAGAAGGCTTTGTTTCATAAAAGCGTGTATGTGTGTACTTGTAGGAAACAAGAACAGTTGAGATTTGTGTGTGTGTGTGTGACAGCAGTAAATATCCACACCTGAATAGAGACATAATGGGTGTTGCTATTTACTCAAACTTTTATTTTTAAATGTCAGCCTCCTTCCCGTCTTTCCCTGATTTCTATCATTTCCTGTTCTTTAGGTCACCCTCCCAAAGTAGAGTCTTGACAAGGATTTCTTCAGCAATAGCAAATCCAGGACATCAGAGGCAAAGACAGAAAGACCTGTGAGCTTGCAGTGAAAAATTTGGTGTTGGACTTCAGCTATCTGATTTAAGGAATCAAGCTCTCTGAATATCAGGTTCTTCAGCTATGAGGGAAGGTGTTATTGTCCACCTTCCCTCAGAGGTTCCCAAGCCAAAGAGGATAACATAAAAATCTCATTAAAATGGTGGTTCTTAGAGAGGATTGGAGGAGAGGAAAGACCCTAGAGTCTAAGTGGGCCAGAAAAAGAAATTGAACAGAGTGCATTCTGGCTGGGGGAGAAGTATCCTTGAAGACATGTCTCCAGTAAAAATGTTTCCCTTACTTCACCCAACATGCCAGCCATGCCCCGACATTGGGTTCTTCTGTAGTGTGCGCTCCCTCTGCCTCAAGCCTTAAGCACACTTCTATGGATATTTGCCCAATAAACTCTTTACCTCTTTCAATTCTTTGCCCAAAAATGAAAAAAAAAAAATCATCTTAGTGACACTTACACTGTTCACCCCTATTTGATATTACAACCCAAACCCCCAGCACTCCTCATGTGCTTTGCCTGTTTCCAGTTCTTTCTATACCATGTATCACATTCTAATATACTCTATAATATTCCTGTTCATCAACCTATCATTTTTTTCTGTTGTTCGACAGTACCTCGGGGTCCTTACAACACCTGCACTGGAATGCAAACTGGCAAAGCTGGCAGGGATTTCTGTCTGTTTGTACATGGATGTATCCCAAGCGCATAGGTTAGTGCTTTGGACAGATAGAGCACTTCATAAATATTTTCCAAACAAAGAAACGTGTCACTCTAACGGTGCAAAGCAACCATACCCAGATTTCCCTGGGTACCACTTGAAGTCTACCGCACATCATAACTGGAAGTTTCGTTGGAACCTGGTCACAGGGACAGATCATAGGGTCTTTGGGAACTCCGGAGATTGGTCACCAGGTTAAAGCAATTCCCTGTGGTCCTCTAGTATACTTCTCTTCTTCTAACCCAACATCAAGGCCATTAGACCCATTTTCTAGGTGTATAGTGGAGAGGTTCTCACAAAGGACTGCCATTCCAGGCAGTCAGATCATGTCCCCTGAGGAGGACAAACATATAATTTTAACATTCCACTAGACAATAACGGTTTGCTTATTGTTTCATTCTTTTTAGGGTGTGCATTCCTCCTATTATTTCTTTTCATCATTGCTGTAGGGATTTCCATCGCTTTTTTTTTTTTTTTTTACTGTAGCTTACCCTATTTTTGTGGATTCCATTTCTTTCTCTTTCTAGGTTTATTTTTTCATTTTTCTGAGCACATGCTCCAGTAGTACAAAAAGGGGCAAAAGGAAGTAAGATTTTTGATCCTTTGTGTGACTTTAAAATATCTTCATTCAATCCCTGAGTCAATGTTTGGGTATATACAGAATTCAATGTTGAAAATAATTTTCCTAAATGGTCTTGAAGTTTTATTCCCCCTGATTTTCTAGGTCCTAGTATTGCTTCTGAGAACTGGAATGTATTTTCTAACTTTTGTGTCTGTTTTATCTGTTATTTTTCCCCAAGCCAGAAATAGGATCTCTATTTTAGGATCTCTACTTTTTCCATGATGTTATGAAAATTTACATTGGTTTGTCTTGTGGTGAGTTTTCTCCATCCATTATATTGGCACTTAACATGCCCTTTAAATTTGGAGATGCATGTCTTTTAGTTAGGAAAGAAAATCTTACATAATTTCTTTAGTATTTTTCTCCCACCTATTTCTCCATCATATTATTATTATTATTATTATTATATCCTGTGCAGTTGTGGGTTGAACTTGCTCGGTTGTTCCTTTAGCTAAATTTTTTTTTTTCGTGTTTTTCCTTTCTGAATTTTGGGTTCCTTTTCCATGAGATTCCTTCAACTCCATTTTTCAACCATTCTGTGAATGATATTTGTTTCTGTTATCAAATCTTTAACACTTGAAGGCTGTATTTTTTATTCTCTGAAGGTCTCTCTCTTTTTTAAATAGACTCTTATTCTTATTCTGTATTTTTGAGAGTATTTAAGGTTTTTACATATTCATTTCTATTTCCTCCGAGTTCCTTTTAGGGGTTTTTGGCTATTAGCTTCCATTTTTGAATGTTGTCAAATGTCTCATGATATTTGGCTGCTTACAAATATTTATATCAATAAAGCGTAAAAAATGACAAAAGGCTGTTTATCAATAAAGCATAAAACGTGGATTGGAAGCCATGAGCCTATGGGGGGCACAAGAAGGTGGATGGTGGGATCCATTATTAGATGATCAGGTAGATACATGGCTCTTTTATCAGGTTATTCACAAATTCCTTGCTGTTTCCTCTCAAGCTGGCCAGTTTCCTTGGAGAGAAAAACATGATCCCCTGATTCTCAGGTTTTTCTAATTATCCCTGACTTTAACCACAGTATAAAACCATATTTTCCTAACTCTATTTATTTCCTCCACTAATAATACTACCTTCCTGGCTGGGAAGAGGGTAAAGTTCTGTCTGCTGATAGGAATTGAGCAAGAAGGAGGAGTTGGAGCAGAGATGGCAAGTTTCGAGTATAAGGAGTTTCACTAAATCCATCTGTTTTCAGTATGGTGCCCCATTCCTGTTGTGGCTGGTCTTCAGTGCTTTATTCTTTAGCAAATGAATATGAACACTTTTGATTGCTAACTGTATCTCAGTAAAGTTGAAAAAAGTTTTTGGATGTTTGGGAGGATGAGAGGGCTCTTAGAGACATGGGCAGTGCATGTTACCTTGTGTCCTTGGCAGAGAAAACAGAAGGCTTTGTATGTGGGTACAGCTCTTGTGCTCTGCAGTCTTCTAAAGTCTCAAAACTCCATTAAGCCACCACAATTAGTCTATTAACTCCTGTTTATGAATGTTGAGTGAAACTTTGACCTTCTATGCTGGTAGAGCTTGTGCATTTCAGAAAGAGAAAAGACCTGTATTTCTATCTTCTAAGAACATTATCTACTCATGGTGAACCCTGGAATCCTAGACCATTTTTAGTGACAAAGTAAGATAGGAAAAAAAATCTTTCAATAATAAAGAAAACTTTCAAGTTTATTTCTTTCCCCACAAAAACATGAGAATATAGAGTTATCTATGTTATCATATGTTATTAGCTGAGGGGAAATAATGAGCTATAGGTAAAGGAGTCCAAAGTAAAAATAATTCCACTGACCAAGTCACCTCAGCCAGCATCTTTGAGGTAGTCTTTACAGTTATTATATTTTGAAGATATCGCTATAAAGGAGCATTGCTCAAAAGCTAGGCATTCTATGAGTTTTTGTTGATTTTTTTTTCTTTTTGGGCTGGTTTATACAGGCATCCTGCTTATACCCGCCTTAAAACTTTTCTAGACTACAAAATTTGCAACTATGATTAAAAAAAAACTTGGACATCAGTTGTATATGTAAAATAATCAAATATGTTGACTTAACTAGATCTCTAGACTGAAATTTTTATACATGCAATATATAGTTATATTTTCTTTATCTAGCTAACTAACTCCACTAGCAAATTATAGAGAGCATGACTGTTATTACTCTAGGTATCTATTCAGGTTTATATTTTCTGTGCATGTGGGATCTGTGTAGAATCTACAGGAAATCAACCACAGGAAGGTAACCAAGAGATTTTGGAAAGTCGAACTGAATTTGAAAGAAGTGACTAGGAAGTTAGAAGCTGGGTCAGGTGCCCTTGGCATTATCTTGATGATTTGCTAGAAGGACTCATAAAACTCAAAATAGAGTTGTACTTATGACTAAGATCTATTAAATGAAAGCAAAATTGTCAAAGGGAAAAGGTACATGGGGATGAAATTGGGAGGGAACCAGGTCCACTCTTCCAAGAATCCTCTCCCTGTGGAGTCTCTTGTTCCTCGATTCTTCCAGCATTAAGTTGTGACGTGCGGTCTATCAGGGAAGCTCCTTAGACATTCAGAGCCCAAGGTTTTTACTGGGGGTTGGTCAGATCAGCATCCTCTGCCAGATGTGCATAAAAATTTGAGATTTCTGGGGGGGGGCGGTTTGTTCAGCATAAACCATAGAGTTTGTACATTTTTGGCACAACGAGTCAATATTACCAATTAGAGAATGGTAGGTAGCCTCCTAAAATCCAAATTCCTAGATGCCAGTCAAGGGCCAACCTGGCAAGTGGGCATTTCTTAAGATAGCAATCTCAGTCTTGCTCTGTTTACTCTTTTCTGGGGGGAAAAAAGGAACTAAATTTCATCCAATGTCTCTGTGTTATAATATATATATATTTTAATTTATTTGACAGACAGATCACAAGTAGGCAGAGAGGCAGGCAGAGAGAGGAGGAAGCAGGCTCCCCACTGAGCAGGGAGCCTGATGCGGGACTCGATCCCAGGACCCTGAGATCCTGACCTGAGCCGAAGGCAGAGGCTTTAACCCACTGAGCCACCCAGGTGCCCCTCTGTGTTATAATCTTTGATAGATATTTTTATAGCCCATTTAACTTTCATGAAATGTCTATGAAGTCCAGTGGCAGGACTAGGGATGAGGGGTGAGGAGTAGGAAGGTTCATTTGTCTCAGTCCCTGATTGCCTTCAGACTCTGTTTTGTACGTCATGGTAATTATCAAAGTCTAGAATCACCGCTCATTCACACCTAGTGGGTTTCAGGACTCACGTCTGATTGGGAATTCATTTTCTCCTATGGACTGCACTGGCTCACATGCATTTCTCCTTGAAAAGTTCAAGTTGGTTTCTCTATTGTCAGCATCCAGAACAGAGGGCACCCATACCTCGGTGAGGTCTCAGCTTTCTGTCTTCTTCCTTTGTGTTAGCACTCACCACAGGGGATGAAAGCACACAGAGATAGTTTTATATTTCTCCACAGAATGGGTATATTTGGAAAGAGATAGAGAAATCAAAACACATATGAATGTGTTTAATTGAATAATGAATTTTTTTAAATTAATTTTTTATTTAATTTCGGCATAACAGTATGCCGATGCAGTACTCCATGCAATCCGTGCCCTCTCTAATACCCACCACCTGGTACCCCGACCTCCCCCCCGCCCCCCCCGCCAATTCAAAACCCTCAGATTGTTTTTCAGAGTCCATAGTCTCTCATGGTTCACCTCCCCTTCCAATTTCCTCCAACTCCCTTCTCCTCTCCAACTCCCCCTGTCCTCCATGCCATTTGTTATGCTCCACAAATAAGTGAAACCATATGATAATTGACTCTCTCTGCTTGACTTATTTCACTCAGCATAATCTCTTCCAGTCCCGTCCATGTTGCTACAAAAGTTGGGTATTCGTCCTTTCTGATGGAGGCATAATACTCCATAGTGAATTTTTCCCTAACAGCCACAGTCTGTCCATAGCACAGGGAATGGAGCAGGGATCAATACTTTTTGTCATCTGCACTTCCTTAGCTAGCTTGCTTTCTTTTCTTTCTTTCTTGCCCGTCTTCCTTTCTTCCTTCCCTCCTTTCTTTCTTTCTTTCTTTCTCTCTTTCTTTCTTTCTTTTTCTTTCTTTCTTCCTGGTTAATATCCACACACCCTCATCACCATGTTGCTCCAACCAGCTCCTACAGGGGGAACTCTTTCTCTGTTACATGTGGTTCAGGAAGGTCTATTTTATATCACCTTCATAGAGTTAAGCCTGCATTCAAGCTAAGCCAGTCAGAATCCAGTTCTGTCCACCCCTCCCACCCCTCCATTTGTTGACAGTGAAGTGGGTAGGAGGAGCTATTTCCTCTCTGGAGGATTTGCTGGAATGATAGGACCTTAGAAGCTGATGGAGACAGGAAGGGAGGAGGGAAGAAGGAAGAAAAGCAGGGGCAAGGCATAGGCTGTTGCTCCTGGTCTCAGCTCTGCCTCTTCCTCCCATTTTCATGAGCCTTTTTTGTTGGCCTCATTCAAATTGCACTTCTGCTTCTATGAACCACAATGACCCTGACCACTAGAAGGGTCTATGATACCTAAAAAAGCATTCTTAGAGAGAAGAAAACTAAACTTGGGGTTCAGGCTCTTTCTCAGTGAAGTGATAGGGAAGGTTATTCCAGGAATATATATTCATATAAAGCCAAATGTTGCTTAATATTGAAAGAATGAATAATAGCACTTTTTTTAAAGATTTTATTTATTAATTTGACAGAGAGAAATCACAAGTAGATGGAGAGGCAGGCAGAGAGAGAGAGAGAGGGAAGCAGGCTACCTGCTGAGCAGAGAGCCGATGCGGGACTTGATCCTAGGACCCTGAGATCATGACCTGAGCCGAAGGCAGCGGCTTAACCCACTGAGCCACCCAGGCGCCCTAGCACTTCTTTTCTAAATGTAAGGCCTGAATTATTTGATATGGAGAGAATAGAGATGAATCAAGACCACAGGATTAGGCCTACTTTATCTAATCTGTTTCAGGACAAATTTTCCCTTATTGGGAAGCCTAGATCAGGAACTTCAGAACAGGTCTGGTGTTGAGATGGGGGTTCAAGTTCAGAATACCTCTCACCTGGATAGGGTATGAGGCCCAGGCTTTCCCGTGAGAACACTGCATACTTGGTAAGAGCTTCAGAGCATGCACCTTGAAAATCTTGACAGTACTTCTCAAACAAGATGACTATCTTAGCATACTTTTACTCTGCTAATGCTGTGATTTTTTAGCATATATTTCTATAATAAATCTGGAATTTGTTTTGTTGTTTTGTATAGGGATCTAACTACTAGGAAGTAAGTGATGTGGGCATAAATATGTAGAAAAAAAAGTATTCTGAATATCTGCCTTTAGAAGTATTTTAAAATATGATTTCATACATTTTCTCCAGATGATCCAAGAGAGTACTTTGTGTGACTCTTTTTTCTAAGTAATAGGAAGAAACTACCCTACTTTGTTTTCATGTCTATATATTTGGAATATATTACACAGCAGCATGGGTCTACCTCTTGGGAATATATTGAGGATGATTATTTCCAAATAATACTCATTTGTGCTGAAGTGAGTAGATTTTTGTGCTATGTCTTTTTACAAAAAGAGCTGGGAGATGCAAACTCTGTTTAAGTAGACATCAATATTTTACCAGGATAAGTGCTGGAAGATTTAATTTCTCTTGGAAAATGGCAACCATATGACATTTCAAACTGATTAAATAGAAATTTGATTATTGGAAGTAGTAGTGAAAATCCATCTTTAATTTCATGCATTTTGGTGAGAGTCCTACAGTTTCCATGCCAGTGTAATGGGAGTTGTCTTATCTGAATGACAAGTCTGCAACAGCCCCTCAGAGCATAATCAGAATAGTCTAGATAGCTCTCCATTCACAAACTCAGATATTTTGGTGGTTGAGTTGAACTCTAAAACTGTTTTCAGCAATTAAGTTAATTTTGCTTTTGCTTTTATTTTGTCATGTGTCAGTTTGCTTTCACTCCAATTCCTAACCCAAATTACCCTCCTTACTATCAGTTTCTTTGGCCAACCCGTGAATGATTTATAAATAATTACATTTTCACAGATAAATGGGTCTCAAACCACCAAATAATGCAATGAGATCATGTGCGATAAGAATTTAGTTTCAAACTCCTTTGACCTTTATGCTGGATGCCACTCTGTGGTTGTACCTTTTCCTAAGTAACTTGGAGAACTGCCCTCTTTCTCACTGACGTTCAGGAAAACAATTTCCCCTCTAACGCGCTCCCAAAGTCGCTGGAGCTCGTGGCTGTGTGATGTTTGTGTGTTTGCCTGGTGCGCATTTTTCCCCTGACGACTGCTGTCATATTGATTCACTTTGATAGTCAAAATAAGTCTTTTAAAATGTTTCTCTGTATACTCCAGACTAATCCAAACCTAAAACAATCAGGCTAACTTTGTTTGGTTTTTTTCAGCACCAGCAACATTCAGCTAGCAGACAACACTTCCAGCTTCAAGAATGATTATCATTGCTGAAGACGTGACAGCCCGAGAGAAGGAAGTTTAGCTTTCATAAAAGACACTGTCTCTGGAGGGCTTGGAGTGGCTCAGAAAGGGCTTGCCTAGGGGGTCAGGAAGACACTATCAATGGCACAGACTCGAGGTGCCATTTCACAAAGAGCTGCTTTTTCTCTTTCTTTCTCTCCACCCCCGCCGATGTTGGCAGAAATTCTTGCAAAGTTATAGAATGAAGGTGAACAGGACAAAATTAGCAGATTCCTGTGAGTCATGACAGTTTCAACACAACCTCTAGCTGTTCATGTTAAATTATAGTGTGGGGTATTTTAGCATGTATCAGGATGATTAACCACAGGGCAGGCTCACCTCCCAAGGTGGTACTTTCTGTCATTGTGCAACATAAATTGAGAGAGAAATAGAGATGGGGTAGGGGGCCAAATGATCTGAATTTATACCATTTTCCTCTCATTCTCTTAATGAATGGTACAGGCAGCAGACTTCCTAACTTCAACGCTTCCTATGAACAAAAGAGATCCATCACGAGACCTGAGCTTCAAAATGCCACTGCTCAAAGGGCCCAAGAAACCTTCCTTTCAGACCTGACATTAACCATGGGTGTCCCAAGATGCATTTAAAACAAACCAACATAAAGAAGACATATCGTTCTGGAATGAAGCATCACAGTGATCTCTTATAATCACTGATGTTTAAGGAGGAAGGAGAAAACGAACCTCACACTAACTTCATCCTTAAAAGAAAGCTAGCTGCATTCAGGCAGGAAGACTGTTTCTTGGTTGTCCTCGAACAAAGTGAGATGACTCTGTAACAGCTGCAGCTAACAAGTGTGGACCTCTTCCTACATGCCTGGTGCTGTCCCATTGTTTGGCACTAATGCACAGTAAACTCCCATCCACACTTTGAGTTAAGCATATACTTACTATGTCTACTTTATACATGGAGGCACTGAGGCTCAGAGAAATGCATTTCTTTACCTACGGCTGCATTGCCAGTCAGTGGTAAGACTTTGTAGGATTTCTGTCCTCTCTTCCAGGGGCGCGAGGGCCCAGGAGGGCAAAAAAGAGAGAGACATCCTGACCTTGGAAATGTGAAATCGCTGATAGAACTAGGAAGCAGAACTCCGCGCTTCATCCTGCTGCATTTACTGTCCTCACTAACACAGGGCCCTAGTTTTCTGAGGCAAGCTCAGCCAGTATCAAACACCATTTTTGTTTGGCTGCAGATGAGAAATATGAATGCATTTGTTTCTGTTTGCACCCTTTTCCAGCTGAAAACCTTTCTTGTTAGCTGTCAACAATGTCACTTCCACATTTTCATGTGATGGGTTTCTACTGCTGCTTATTTTGAAACAGAGGTGATAATTAATCTTCCCACATTCAAGCACTGCAAACATATTTCAATTTCAAATGAGATAAGACCCAAGCTGAAACACCCACACTTGTATTTTAGATAGCTTTGTACCATGCATTGTAACTGGCCTGAATTTTCTCTGCGGCAGTCACATTATTGATGGTGAGTGTAGACGTATTATTTCTAAGGGACATGCTCAGCAGAATAAGGAATTGACACATTAGCAAAAGTTGGAAGGAAGAAAGGAAATGAAAATCAGGTTAATGTTAGTCTTTTTGCTGACCCCATATGCTTGCCAAGCTTCATCCCCTTGTCTTTAAATAGCAGCATCATTTTGAAACTTATCTGTAGCACCAGGTAAATACATCTCTTCCTGTATTCACTGTCACTGATTTCGAGGGTTGGGTCTGGTCACTGTATATTAGAATCAGAACTGTAAGAGACCCGTAAGTCATATAGTTTATATAGACATGTATGTGTTTGCATACTGGTCTCTAAACTAGAGTTTTAGTAAACATTACTTACAGATGACTTGGTATCACGAGTTGGGATAGTTTTATCCAAAGCCATAAGAGCAGACAATAAGAAATTTTGGAGGCGTTATATTCTAATACGTGCTATCCATGCACGTTATACATGGCTCGTTTCCTGTCCCCCCACCCCGGGGGCTCTTTTGAAGAAATCATAAATCCCATTTGGAACCCTAAATAATGTTAATGTTATAGGTGTTCTTAAAGAGGCTATCTACCCCAGGGGTGTCACAGCATAGAACTGTGGGTCTACATATGTCACAGGGCAAACGTGAAAAGTCTAGCCTCTTTTCCCCACTTTTTTTTGTTTTCTCTGATCTCTTTTGTGCTCTCTGGCTGGGAGTGGCTTCCAGGATATCTGTACCTAATCCCTAGAGATGCAGCTGCTTGGTGAGGGTCAGGGGGCTGGCAACTTCATAGCCCCCATACCAGGAAGTCTACCATTGACTCACTCTGAATACTGTGATTACTAGAAAGTCTTGAGATTTTCTGGTAAATAAAATTTCCTTCATTTTATAGATACATACACACACACACACACACACACACACACATATATATATAGATTTATGAATATTTATTTACAAAAACAAAGCTGTTCATTTACTTTAGCAACCATAGCTGAGTGAAACAAAACATATTTAAAGCAAAGGAAAAGCGGGAAAATGGGAACATAAGAGTCATGTAATTGCCTTTCCTCACTTGTCCTATGACCCCATCTTTCAGCTGTCATGTCCCACTTCTAGACTGAGTTGTAAGATGTTCGTTTTAATATAAAACATATTGTTGGGGTCCGTTATCAAAGGAACGAGACTGAAACAAAGTGAGAGTTATGCAAAGCTTTATTCTATGCCAAGCATTAGAAATCAGACTGACCGGCCAGGGCTGCCTCTGAAGAGAGTGACCCCTCCCAATCTTACAGGCTCAAGAATCAACTGACCGGGTCAGGGCCGCCTCTAAAGAAAGCAACCCCTCCTTATCTTACAGGCTACCTTTTACTGGGTAAAACTGCAATTCATATTTTGTTATCTCAACCCACCGGGTTCGTGTGTCTCTTGCTGATTGGTTAGTTCCATCTGGTCTGGTGATTTGTTATTCAAGATTACTTCATACCAGGAACTGTTACAAACAGTACTTTTCGGGAAGGCTAAGTTATGTTAGGCCACGCGCAGATGGCTAATTGAATTACAATTTACCCTATAGAAGCTGTTTGAACTAGCCCATCACTCTGGTCAGAATTGGCGCCCAAGTTTGGCAGCCAAAAGGTGGGGTTTACATTCCTTGGTGGCTAAGGAGATAATATGTGTGCTTTATACTGATTGGATGTCTCCACCTGGCCTGACTCTTCCTTGTATTCTGAGCTCTGTTATCAGGAACTGGCTGACCATATTTTACTGGTCCTCTGGGGGGCAGGGTCAATTTAAGTTTTACTGCACAAACAACAAAATGGCTGTTTAACTGAGATGGAGTCGCTCTGGCCCTTACACATATTAATAATGATGTACTTAGGTATTAGTCTTTTAAGTTTTTTAAAGAGGAAATGAGGCAGTTCTAAAGAAAAAATTTCCCATTTGGGAGAGTTTTTCTTGGCACATGCTGACTTAGACTATTTTTTCCCTACACCTAGAGAATTGTAGAGGAAAAAGGGATGATAGTTTGGGACATGGTAATTTGGGGTACTAGGCTTTGATCTAGAAAAACCTTCTCAACATAAATTTGGAAGTCTGAAGGTAAATCTCAGAAGAGCATTGAGAACTTGAGATGTTAATTTAAAAACCTGTGATCTACCAGAGGTGACATTTAAGGACTAAGACTAACAGCGAACACACATTGAGCCTCTCTTATACACCAGAGATTGTTCCAAATTCATTTAATCCACACAACAACCTTGGAAGGTAGGTATTATTGTTCCCCAAAGGGCAAGTAAATTCCACGAAATCATTCAGTACGAAGGGTTAGCCTGAGGGTTTCAAAACCAGGCACTCCATTCACAAAGCCCAAGTTTCAGCTGATACAGGGTGTGGCCGGGAAAGAAGACAGAACATCATGAGCTAATTCATATGGAGCCAAATGAACACAGGGAATTTATGGAGAAGACAGCAAAAAGGAAGGGGAGCCTGGGTGGCTCAGTCAATTAAGTGTCTGCCTTCACCTCAGGTCATGATTCCAGGGTTTTAAGATGGAGCCCCACATTGGGCTCCCTGCTCAGCAGAGAGCCAGCTTCTCCTTCTGCTTATCTCCCTTTTTGTGCATCTGCTCTCTCCTCTTTCTGTCAAAGAAAGAAAGAGGGGCACCTGGGTGGCTCTGCCTTCGACTCAGGTCATGATCCCAGAGTCCTCAGATTGAGCCCTGCATCAGGCTCTCTGCTCAGCAAGGAGCCTGCTTCCTTTCTGCCTACTTGTGATCTCTGTCTGTCAAATAAATAAATAAAATCTTGAAAGAACAAAAGAAAGAAAGAAAGAATCTTAAGGAAAAAAGAGAAAGCAAACGAGAGATGGCTTGGAGACCTATTATCAATATCTGAATTGTGTAATTTCTCAATATCCAACAAAGAAAAGCATTTCATGAAAGTGAGATCATCAGTGATGGGGAGATAAGGGAAACAGTGACCTAGAAAGGACCACTAGCTCAGGTGGTTAGGAAGTATGGCTTCTAAAGAAGAACTACTTCTGGAGCATCTTGGATTGAAGAAAGGTGACCTTTTCAATGGCCACTGTCAATGATACTGCCTTAGTTTCATGGAAGTAAATATTCTAATTGTAAGTAATCCAAAAGGCCTGGTTTGGTAGGAAAGTACTAAACAGGAGTGAGAACATAAGTATGTGGCCCACTTCTTCACTTCTAGTTTTTGTTGTTGCTTTGAAGTAGGCTCTATAAGCAGCATAGAGCCCAACAGGGATCTTAAAACTCAGAACCCTAAGATCAAGACCTGAGCTGAGATCAAGTGTTAGATATTTAACTGACTTAGCCATCCAGGTGACTTCACTTTCAATTTTTTACTTAAATGTTAGTGAGGCTTTCCCTGAAAACACTACATAAAATAGCCTCCCTCCTTATCTCCCTATTCCTGATCCTCCACTTTATTTTCCCTTGTTGCATGAATCTTTCTCTTATATACTATATATTTGTATATTCCTTTGTCTCTTCCCCTCACTCAAAACCCAGCCCAACTGGGATTAGATTATTTTGTTGACTACTTTTAATTCTAGGACCTCAATAAATATTAGTCCAATAAAAGAATCAGATTCTAATTATGCTCTGACTTAATAGTGTGGCACAGCTTACACTGCTCATTGATTCAGGGGTCTATTTTTCATTATTTATAAGATAAGGTAGATATTTGAGATTATTTTTAAGCTTCTCTACTCAATATGTTGATGATTGTAAAATTCTTCACCCTCTTCTTCCCATCCCATTTTATTTCAGAAATGAGAAGCTGTATCTTATTTCAGTAAAACTCGAGTCTCAAGGCTAAATTTGAATTTCCTCAAGATGCCAGCTGCCTGGATGTGATCTTAGGCACCTATGGTTTGTCCTGAATCCAGTAGTCACCATCCTAACATCAGGAAGAGTGCTGCCCTGCCACACTTGCTCTGTTGCTTGCTTCCAGAATGGTTTAATCAAGCTCAATGATTTGGAGCTAGATGTGTGGTTCCTCTTCAGAAACTACTCATCATTTGCTGATAGTCATATTTCTAGAGTATAATTTTATTTCTGAAGCAAACTTTCTCATTATCATGTGACAAAGCACCTGGATGCTTCTAAGTTCCAAAGTTCCATGACCTGAGTTGGTAAATTTCATGATGTACACAATATGAAGGTGCTTTGTTTGCAGGGGCACATGCAATGGACACCAAAGAAGCTACTATTTGATCTTAAGGTCTTATAGGGAATTTTGTAGTATGAATGGTTTCTAGGCTTTCTTAAACAAGTATATCCTGAAGTAACCAAGTTTTAATTTCCAGGGCTATCTGGATACTTTCTTGAAATTCTTTCCCTCGTTCTGCTGATGTGATTAAACTTCAGAGAGGTAAGCTTGCTTTGCAGAGAAGGAGCTGAAAAGAGAAGAGGGTAACAAGGGAACTGTGTTCTGGGAAACACATATAATGTGTCTATGGTTATTTTCTGCCTGTAAGAGGTGAAGAAGGATGGCGTCCATGATGTCGCCAGGTGCTTTTCTGCTCCTTATGAAGAACAGAGGAAAGTGAGTGATGATTTGGATCTTCTGGGTCTAGAGAATTATTCATCATCCTTGGCCCACTGGCAGGATGTGCTGCTTTGACTTCTTCAGTGTATTTTTAAAACATTTGATTGGTTATTTAAGGACAAAGTGAAAAGGTGTGGACTGGGAAGCAAGTCAATTAGAAGGCTATGGTGCAAAGTTAAAAATCATCTGAAGAATGCTTTTGAATACATTAGGAGGAGTCAAAATGGCAGAGGAGTAACAGGCTGAGGTGACATCAGGTCGCAAGAGTTCAGTTAGATAGTTATCAAAACATTCTGAACACCTACAAATCCAACAGGAGATCAAAGAGAAGAGGAGCAGCAATTCTAGAAACAGAAAATTGACCACTTTCTGAAAGGTAGGATGTGCGGAGAAGTGAATCTGAAGCGACGGGAGATAGACTGTGGGGGGAGGGGCTGGCTCCCAGCAAGCTGTGGAGCAACAGAGCCCCAAATCAGAATCTTTAAAAGTCTGCTCCACTAAGGGATGTCACTCCAGAGGCTAAGCGGGGGTGGAGCCCACATGGGGCCAGCATGGTCTCAGGTCCCATGGAGTCACAGAAGGATTGGGAGTGTCTGAGTGTCACAGGGCTCACAGGTATTAGAGCAGGGAAGCAAGCTACAGAGACAGAGCTGAGGAGTGAGTTCTCAGCTCAGGATTACCTTAAACTGTGATCCATGCACAATCAGACCACTGCTCTTTGAGCAGGGACCCCACAAGGGGCAGATCTGGGGAAACTCACCTTCCTTCTCGGAGGCAGGAATCTGCTGGGTTTGGAGACTCCAAACGTGGCTGTGTGCCAGAGACAGAAATGCTCCATCACAGGCTGGGTGAGGTCAGAGTGTGACCAGAGACCAGGGAAACTGGGAGTGATTGAGCGTTTTTCTTCAAAGGCGCACTGAAGAGTGGGGCCCTGAGCTTTTGGCTCCTCTGGGCCGGAGATTTGGAGGCTGCCATTTTCATTCCCATCCTCCAGAGCTCTGAGGAAAGCATTCAGGGAACAAAAGCTCCCGAGAGCAAACCCGAGCAGATTACTTAGCCCAGCCCCTGGCAAGGGTGGAGCAATTTCACATTGGGCAAAGACACTTGAGAATCGCTGCAACAGGCGCCTCCCCAGAAGATCAGCAAAAACATCCAGCCAAGACCAAGCTCACTCACTGATCAAGAAGAACAGTGGAATTCCAGAGAAGGAGAAAGTAAAGCATGGAATTTATAGCTTTCTTCCCATGATTCTTTACTCTTACAAAGTTAATCAATTTTTTTAATTTTATTTTTTTCTTATTCTAATTTTTTTTAACTTTTACTCTTTCCTCTTCTAATGTTTTTAAACTAGTTTATCTTTTTATTTTTTTAAAGATATTTATTTAAGAGCTCTTATTTATTTAAGAGCGAGAGAGAATGCAAGACAGCATGAGAGAGGAGAAAGTCAGAAGGAGAAGCAGACTCCCCGTGGAGCCAGGAGCCCAATGTGGGACTCAATGCCAGGACCCCAGGATCATGACCTGAGCCAAAGGCAGCCACCCAACCAACAGAGCCACCCAGGTGTCCCTTAACTAGTTTATCTTAACAATACTTTTCTTCTAAAAAAAACCCTTTTGAACCTTCATTATTATAGTCATATTTTATCCTTCATTGTATCTAACTTTATTTTTTGTACACATATAGGGTTTTTTCTTCTAAAAATTTTGGGATACAACTTCTTCTAATAGATCAAAATATACCCCAAATCTAGCACAGGGCTTTGTTCTAGTCTCCAGCCTGAGCAAATTCTCTTCATTTTCTTTTTCTTTCTTTTCCCAACCTACTTATCTCATCAACTTCTTATTTAGGATATTTTTAAAAATTTTATCTTTACAGTCATATTCTATCCCTTCGTTGTGTTTACCCTTATTTTTATGTATATATATACACATATATATGTTTTCTTTATTTAAAATTTTGGGAGGTAGTTTCTTCTAAGAGACCAAAATACACCCAGAATCAAGTGGGTGGTTCTGTTCTATTCACCAGTCTAATTTATATATATATATATATATATATTTTAAATGTTTAAAATTAATTTAAAAAATTTTTTTAACTTCTTTTTATCCCCTTTCATCTCCCCATGATTTGGAGTCTCTTCTGATTTGGTTAATGCACATTTTTCTGGGGTCTTTGCCACCCTTTTAGTATTTTATTCTCTCATTCATATATTCTTATCTGGATAAAATGACAAGGTGGAAAAACTTACCAAACAAACAAACAAATGAACAAAAAAAAAAACAAAACGAAACAAAAAACCAAGAGGCAATGCTGATGACTAGGGACCTAATCGATACGGACATTGGTAATATATCAGAACCAGAGTTCAGAATGACGATTCTCAAGGAGCTAGCTGGGCTCAAAAAAGGCATGGAAGATATTAGAGAAACCCTTTCTGGAGAAATAAAATAACTAAAATCTAACCAAGTTGAAATAAAAAAAAGCTATTAATGAGGTGCAATAAAAAATGGAGGCTCTTCCTGCTAGGATAAATGAGGTAGACAAAAGGTAGACAAATGAGGTAAATGAGGTAGACAAAAGAATTAGTGAAATAGAAGACCAAATGATGAAGAATAAAGAAGCTGAGAAAAAGACAGACAAACAACTACTGGACCATGAGTGGAGAATTTGAGAGATAAGTGATACCATAAGATGAAACAATATTAGAATAACTGGAATTCCAGAAGACAAAGAAAGAGAGAGGGGGGCAGAAGGTATATTGCAGTGAATTATAGTAGAGAATTTCCCTAATATGGCAAAGGGAACAAGCATCAAAATCCAGGAGGTGCAGAGAACCCCCCCAAATCAATAAGAATAGGTCCACACCCTATCATCTAATACTAAAACTTACAAGTCTTAACAAAGAGGAAAACTTGAAAGCAGCTAGGGATAAGAGGTCTCAACATCATTGTAACATACAATGGTAGAAATATTAGATTGACAGGAAACCTATCCACAGAGACCTGGCAGGCCAGAAAGGACTGGCATGATATATTCAAGCACTAAATGAGAAGAATATGCAGCCCAGAATACTATATCCAGCTAGGCTATCATTGAAAATAGAGGGAAAGATAAAAAGCTTCGAGGGCAAAAAAAATTTAAAAGAATTTGCAAACACCAAACTAGACTTATAGGAAATATTGAAAGGGGTCCTCTAAGTAAAGAGAGAGCCTAAAAGTAGTAGACCAGAAAGGAACAGAAACAATATCCAATAACAGCCACCATACATGCAATACAATGGCACTAAATTCATATCTTTCAATAGTTACCTTGAATGTAAATGGACTAAATACCCCAATCAAAAGACAAAGGGCATTAGAATGCATAAAAAAACAGGAACCATTAATATGCTATCTACAAGAAACATTTTAGACCCAAAGACACCTCCAGATTTATTTTTTTTTTTTAAAGATTATTTATTTATTTATTTGACAGAGAAATCACAAGTAGATGGAGAGGCAGGCAGAGAGAGAGAGAGGGAAGCAGGCTCCCTGCTGAGCAGAGAGCCCGATGTGGGACTCGATCCCAGGACCCCGAGATCATGACCTGAGCCGAAGGCAGCGGCCTAACCCACTGAGCCACCCAGGTGCCCCGACACCTCCAGATTTAAATGGCAGGGTGTGTGTGTGTGCGGAAAACAATTTAACATGCTAATGGGCATCAAAAGAAAGCTGGGGTAGGGGTGCCTGGGTAGCTCAGTGGGTTAAAGCCTCTGCCTTCGGCTCAGGTCGTGATCTCAGGGTCCTGGGATTGAGCCCCATGTCAGGCTCTCTGCTCCGCTGGGAGCCTGCTTCCTCCTCTCTCTCTGCCTGCCTCTCTGCCTACTTGTGATTTCTCTCTCTCTGTCAAATAAATAAAATCTTAAAAAAAAAAAAAGAAAAAGAAAGCTGGGGCAGCAATCTTTACGTCAGATAAATTAGACTTCAAGCCAAATACTATAATAAGAGATGAGGAAGGACACTCTATCTTACTCAAAGGGTCTGTCCAACAAGAAGATCTAACAATTTTAAATATCTATGCCCCTAACATGGGAGAAGCCAACTATATAAACTAATTAATAACAAAATCAAAGAAACACATTGACAAGAATACAATAATAGTAGGGAACTTTAACACCCCCCTCCCCTCACTGAAATGGACAGATCATCCAAGCAAAAGATCAACAAGGAAATAAAAGTCTTAAATGACACCCTGGACCAGATGGACATCACAGATATATTCAGAACATTCCATCCCCAAACAACAGAATACACATTCTTCTCTAGTGCACATGGAACATTCTCCAGAATAGATCACATCCTGGGTCACAAATTAGGTTTCAACCAGTACCAAAAGGGTGGGATCATTCCCTGCATATTTTCAGGCCACCATGCTTTTAAACTAGAACTCAATCACAAGAGTAAAGTTGGAAAGAACTCAAATACTTGGAGGCTGAAGAGCATCCTACTAAGAATGAATGGGTCAATAAGAAAGTTAAAGAAGAATTGAAAAAATTCACAGAAACAAATGAAAATGAAAACACAACTGTTCAAAAACTGTGGGACACAGCAAAGGCAGTCCTGAGAGGAAAGTATATAGCCATACAAGCCTTTTCAAGAAATAAGTACACAAACCTAGCAAGAGAGCATTCCTAGCATAGAGCCAGCTATAAATCGCCCATCAATGCCAGCCAATTCTCACGAACTTTCTGCCCAAATTGATGATATTTTCAAAAGATGCTGAAAAAACATTTGACAAAGTACAGCATCCCTTTTTGATCAAAACTCTTCAAAGTGTAGGCATAGAGGGTACATACCTCAATATCCTCAAAGCCATCTACGAAAAACCCACAGTGAATATCATTCTTAATGGGGAAAAACTGAGAGGTTTTCCCCTAAGGTCAGGAACACAGCAGGGATGTCCACTATCACCACTGCTATTCAACATAGCACTAGAAGTCCTAGCCTCAGCAATCAGACAACAAAAAGAAATTAAAGGCACCCAAATTGGCAAAGAAGTCAAACTCTCACTCTTTGCAGATGATATGATACTTTATGTGGAAAACCCAAAAAGACTCCACGCCCAAACTGAGAGAACTGATACGGGAATTCAGGAAAGTGGCAGGATATAAAATCAATGCATGAAATCAATTGCATTTCTACACACCAACAGCAAGACAGAAGAAAGAAAAATTAAGGAGTCGATCCCATTTACAACCGCACCCAAAACCATAAGATACCTAGGAATAAACCTAACTAAAGAGGCAAAAAATCTGTACTCAGAAAACTATAAAGTACTCATGAAAGAAATTGAGGAAGACACAAAGAAATGGAAAAATGTTCCATGCTCATGGATTGGAAGAACAAATATTGTGAAAATGTCTTGCTACCTAAAGCAATCTACACATTTAATGCAATCCCTGTGAAAATACCATCAATGTTTTTCAAAGAAATGGAACAAAGAATCCTAAAATTTATATGGAACCAGAAAAGACACCGAATAGCCAGAGGAATGTTGAAAAAGAAAGCCAAAGTTGGTGGCATCACCATTCCAGTCTTCAAGCTCTATTACAAAGCTGTCATCATCAAGATAGTATGGTACTATCTTGATAGTGATCCCAGTAACAGACCCCCAACTCTATGGTCAACTAATCTTTGACAAAGGAGGAAAGAATATCCAATGGAAAAAAGACAGTCTCCTCAACAAAATGGTATTGGAAAAATTGGACAGCCACATGCAGAAGAATGAAACTGGACCATTTCCTTACACCACACACACAAAAAGACTCAAAATGGATGAAAGACCTCAGTGTGAGAAAGGAATTCATCAATATTCTTGAGGAGGACAAAGGCAGCAACCTCTTAACCTCAGCTGCAGCAACTTCTTCCTAGAAACATTGCCAAAGGCAAGTAAAGCAAGGGCAAAAAAGAACTATTAGGACTTCATCAAGATCAAAAACTTTTGCACAGCAAAGGAAACAGTCAACAAAATCCAAAGACAACTAACAGAAGATATTTGCAAATGACATATCAGATAAAGGGCTAGTATCCAAAATCTATAAAGAACTTATCAAACTCAACACCCAAAAAACAAATAACCCAATCCAGAAATGGGCAGAAGACATGAACAGACATTTCTGCAAAGAAGACATCCAATTGGCTAACAGAGATATGAAAAAGTGCTCAACATCACTTGGTATCAGGGAAATACAAATCAAAACCACAGTGAGATACCACCTCACACAGGTCAGAATGGCTGAAATTAACAAGTCAGAAAATGACAGACATTGGTGAGAATGCAGAGAAAGGGGAACCCTCCTACATTGTTGGTGGGAATGCAGGCTGCTGCAGCCACTCTGGAAAAAAGTATGGAGTTTCCTCAAAAAGTTGAAAATAGAGCTACCCTATGACCCAGCAATCCCACTACTGGGTATTTACCTTAAAGACACAAATGTAGTGATTCAAAGGGGCACGTATACCCCAATTTTTATAGCAGCAATGTCCACAATAGCCAAACTATGGAAAGAACCTAGATGTCCATCAACAGATGAATGGATAAAGAAGATGTGAGATACACACACACACACACACACACAGGAATACACAGCCATCAAAAAACATGAAATCTTGCTATTTGCAACAACGTGGATGGAACTAGAGGGTATTATGCTAAGCAAATAAGTCAATCAGAGAAAGACAATTATCAAATGCTCTCTCTGATATGAGGAATTTGAAGGGAGAGCGGAGGGGTTGTGGGGGGTAGGGAGGGAAAAAATGAGACAAGATGGGATCAGGAGCAAGAGAAACCATGAGACTCTTAATCTCACAAAACAGAAGGTTGCTGGGGGGAGGGGGCGTGTGGAGAGGGTGGCTGGGTTATGGACACTGGGGAGGGTATGTCATATGGTGAGTGCTAGGGCTAGGAAGTGTGAAACCTGATGATTCTCACACCTGCACCCCTAGGGCTAATAATACATTATATGTTAATAAAAATAATTAAAAAACAAATAAATAAAACCTTGTGACTCAAGACCTACAGAAATGTATTATAATTATGTCCTCCACTGTTATGGAGTTTTTTAATAGGCTGGGCTGTTTCTTCTTCACATTGAAATGCTTAAGATGAATGATTTTCACTTATCTTCCTATGGGAGGGCAGTCCATCAAGAAAATGGAGCTGGACTAGTCATAGCTCATCCTTCATCAGCAACCCATTTTAAAAGGGATACATAATTATTGTCCATGACATTAGGGACATATTCCTTCAAAAATTCCCAGCAATTCCTGAAATGTTGTGTATTTATTAATCTTTTTGCAAAAATAAGATTATGCAGAAAATACAATAAAGGAGAGAGAGAGAAAGAAAAAGAATATGCAATTTAATTCTAACTTCAATTCTTATGAGAATATTGGGGAAAATGACTATGTATGTTTGTAAAAGTCAGAAAAAAATATGATTCACTAGCTTAACCCTTTTCACTAAAATAGAAAGTTTTCACCTGGTTTTGTATTCATCTTCAACCAGAGAAAATTAATCTGGGAAGATGCAATTGTGTTTTGCACTAAAATAACATTGCTTATCAATAACAAATCTTCAAAGACATTCTCAAAAAGGTGTTTCATTTCGCCTACCTTCTTTAGGAACATTCTCTGGTGATCTAATATCTCGTTTGGACCTTTTTTTCTGCCTTTCTGTAAACAAAAATGGGTAAGAACAGAATGTGAAGGGAGATCACCATGAGAACAAGGGGAAATTGCACTAGGTAGAGTAGAAGGAAAAGTTTAGATCTATCAGTGGTGGAATATGGACAATTTATACTTTCAGAATATACCTTGTTGATTTGCATGAGAGTCCTCTTTGAACTGTCACTATTACAACCAATAAATAATTTCTTGCCTTAGAGACTTGTAATATATGGCCAAAGTAGTCAGATATTAAGGATAGTTTCCTTTACACAGTTACTCACGTACTATCACTTGCTTCAATGAAGTTCTCAGGGTAGTACTTGTAAACTTCCAAAAATAACGGCCCTTCCTCAGAGAGAACCCACAAAGGATATAAATTATATTTTCAGACCCTTAAATGGTTAAGAAGTGAATAATTTAATTCATTTCTAGATGACTGTGGATTTGTGCTACCTAAGATTTTCTGGGTAGATACAAACAAACATTGCTATACCTACATGAGAAATAATAATATTTTTGGTAGTGTTAATTATAGAGCTTCCATGAGTTACAACAATTATGCCTGGGGAAAAAAAGAGGCTGCTGTTTTTGCTTTTTCTGGAGCTTTTCAACAATCAATTTTGAATCAATTTTGAAACCTTTTCAAAATATTAAAGATAGGAAAGAGAAACGCTGGTAGAATGGAAATGGGTATCACAGTTCCTTAATTTTGTATCAGTTCATATATTAATTTGCTGCTAGATTTCCTAAAGATCATTCTGGAACTCTTCAATTTATAATATTTGTTTACAAATACATAGGAAAACAATAAATGTCTCAAACACCATCTGCCTGTATTTTCCCTGAAGGGCTTTGCATATTTTCAGCAAGAAACAAGTCTAAATATCTTGTAATTTTCATCAAAATGTTTCATAATTTCACAGCAGCCCTGTTAATGAAGTACAGTATGAGCCCTTACAATAAGCCAAAATGATTTCAAATTGCAGACAGTGCTTCCTAATATTGTGGAGAAACAGTGGGAACTTCTGGGGAGCAGGAAGGTTGTTTCCTGCTTTGGGCAGAGGAGAAGGCTGAAAGGAAATTTCATTTCGCAACGAGAATGAGAAAGGCTGATATGTGTATCCACCTTAGACGAAGTTCAAGGAACTCAGAAACTTGGAGAAATGAGTCTGAGAGGACTCTTAATATTAGTTGTGAGCACTGAGATCTAGCAACAATTTTGGAGATAGATACCAGATCATTTCCTCATATGTGGTGTATGAACATTGATGTCAAAAATCAACATTTAGATACCTGGAGAAAGGAATACTGGAGGTTGCAAAATTGGATCTGAAATTAATTTCCTGGTTTGCCACAGTCATAAATCCGAGCTTTCATCACAGAGGGGAGATAGCACAGCACACGAAGGCTTATTAATGCTGTATTCGTGGCACCAATATTAACTGAAAGTTCCTCCAGCCAAGTGGTAACACAAACACAAGGACGTTAACAGTAGTTAGCAGCTAGTAGCTCCAATTCACTGAGTGCCTACCATGTGCCTCACACTGAGCTAGTGCCCTACATAGTATCAAACCATCACGCCTCTCCTTCAGTCTAGTTACTACATTCCCTACTTTGCAGTGACATCTGAGGTTCAGAGAATATAAATTATTTGCTCAATGACTTAAAGCTAGCATGTGACAGATGTAAGAGAAAGATCTGTGACCCATCTCGGGTTCATTGTACACACGTGTCTCTGATGGGGCCTTTAGTGTTCCTTATTCTGAGTGTGGAATGGAGTATGTATATTGGGAGTAAATGAGAATATTTTAGACAGCACTGGTTGTAGATTAGTTATATTATTTTAATACTTGTGTATTTATATGAATATGTGCTGTACAAATGTCAATAGCCTATCATCATTTATACCAGCTGTATCATTTTTTTAAGACAAAGTAAAAATTAAGGTAGGGACCTTGTAATCCCTTTTACATAGAACACAAAATATAGGCGTGGTACTGAGGGTCATCATGCCTGTTTTAAGCATGCACTACCTAAATTCTAGCTGAAATCCTTCTGAGAAAGTTGGTGCTCTAAATAGCTCTCTCTCTCTCTCTCTCTCTCCATCCATCCGTCAAGCCACCCACTCATCTACCCATCCAGCTCTCTATCATCTATCTGTCCATCTATCATCTTTCACCTGCTGAATTTTCCAGCCCTTCACTGTGTCCTTTTCAACAGTGGATTAAAATTACCTTTAGCAATAGTCAAATTCGGCAAAATTCATAAAGTAGTGTGTAAGGGACTCAAAATTAAATTACCATAAATCTATATAAATATATTATGTAGAAGACATATACAAATAGACAATCCAATAGAATGGAATAATAAGAAGCAAATATGAAAATTGTGGGTTTTTTTTTTCAAACCCAGTGGAAGCTTTTTTCATCCCTCCCGCACCATGTGTATGTATACACTACTTTAGAGGCCCCTGACTCTGATCTCTTTTATAATTAATGATACAAGACACTGGTTTTCTAGTAATCAGTATGTGCCCAGTAACTTCATATACTTTATTATTTAAAATGACAACAAATTAGGGGTGCCTGGGTGGCTCAGCTGATTAAGTGTCTGCCTTCTGCTCAAGTCATGATCCTCGGGGTCCTGGGATTGATCCCTGCATTGGGCCCCCACATTGGGCTCCCTGCAAAGTGGGGAATCTGCCTCTCCCTCTCCCAATGACCCTCCCCCAGCTTGTGCTCTCATTTGCCTGAACTCTCTTGCTCTCTGAATAAATAATAAATAAATAAATAAATAAAATGACAACAAATTAAAAAAAAAGACAACAAATTTATTGTCAAATCTTTCTCTGTGTCACAAAGTCACAGTTAAAGAGAAATTTTCCAAGTATTTCATTATTGTGTTGAAAATTCTACCTTGAAAATTCTATTCATAGGTGGTGGATTAGAGTTGATAATTATTCTCCAAACTGAACAAAGGTAGACATTACAGTTGAAGTTTGAAAACATACCTTAAGAGACACCTGGGTGAGTCAGCTGGTTAAGTGTCTGCTTTCGGCTCAGGTCATGATCCCAGAGTCTTGGGATGAAGCCCCATGTTGCGCTGTTCAGTGGGGAGTAGGCTTCTCCCTCTCTATCTTGTTTGTGCTGTCTATCTATCAAATAAATAAATAAAACATTTTTAAAAATAAATAAATGAATTAATTAATTAAAAATACCTTAATTGACATGAGAAGGAAGCATAAAGTAACAAGGTTAAGACCCTTGGAAAGTATAGGCGCTATATACATTCCTATAATGAAATCATGGAAACAGAACAGCTTGAAATAGCAAATAGAGCATTTAAATCGAGCTTCCAAAAGGAGAAACATCTGTCCAAATTGTGACAAAGTCTTCCAACCCCATGTTAGCTGGATTAGTAAATTTTTGATGAGTAAAACAATCATGGAAAAAATATTAACAACATCTTCAAAGAATTACTGATCATTATCTCTCTATATGGATGTATGTGTGCTTCCAAAGCTAGGAAAATTCAATAGCAATTTCAAACATGTCAACATGAGAGCTGATAATCCATAAGTATTGTTACTAGATCAGAATAATTTAAAAACTCAAAGCAACTTTACAACCTGCAAAATTTTTCTTAGAGTATCAAATGCAAAATCCTCAGAGCTAAACGACTTACTTTTTCTTTGGAAAAAGTTGTAAAATGCACGGCCTGAGTCTGGGATGGAAATTTTGTCCATGCCAGTCTCCACAATCATTGCAAACGCTAAATAAAAGATTAAGTACATGCCAGCTGCAGACTGAAGTGATGAAAGAATCAAAAGCCCAAACAAAGGGAAATTGTTTAGCTTGAAATGCATATACAAAATCATCCCTGCCATAAATAAAAAAGACAGTAGGCAGCAAGAGACAGAGAGTTCAATTGTAATTATGTTAAGGGAAATTAAATCTCTTCCAATCTTTTACAAAGGCAGACTTCACTTCCCACATTCTTGAACCTAGTTTGTTAATAGTGATAGTGATGAAAATATGGCATTATATGTAAGAAATGAAATTCAAGGAATAATGGTGTCACAAGGAATAAATCTGGTCCAACTGTTAATGAAGATGAACACAAAATACAGTCCGGGGAAGGATATTTTTAATAGGTGTGAAATAGCACATGAATTCCTGGGTTCGGATTTGATTTGCCTGTTTTCTCATACACGCTGTGCGTACATTCCCTTCACAGTGCTAAAGAAATGATCAGTATAGGCTTATGCATCCATATCCCCCATTAGGGCTTGACTCCTTGAAGCCAGAGCTATGTCTTTGTCAGCTCTGCACTTGCAACACCCAGCACAGAGACAAATATACACGACAGTGATGAATACTGTCAGTGTCAAAAAAAAAAAGGTCAATAACATTTTGCTGCTCGAAATTCGCCCTGTATTCATTCAACGCATTAAATGGATTCCGTGCCCCCCACCATACTCTGAAGAACTGAGAATTTACGGGAAGAAGGTGGCTTTATTTCATCTAGAAGCAACTTTTTTTCTGGTTCACTTAAAAGTTTATAAATGACTCTTCTTCCTTCCCTCCTTTCTCTTTGCTTTCTCTTTCTCCCCTGCTTCCTTCCCTTCCTTCCTTCCTTTTTTTTCACTACAGGAAAAGAGATTGACTTGACTATCTGTAATCAAGTAAGGTGTCCTTGAACTAGACTGGTTTTTGGTGATTGAATACAGTTGAGCTGCTTCTATCATCCAAATGCATTTTGGTTGAACAAGGGAACTGAGAAGAGAGACTGAAGAAGGGTTCACAAAAGCACTCAAAGTTCATTTTAAACAAGACTGACCCATCAAAGGAAGGGTGTGAAATAAATGCACAAGAAACAGAGCTTCATCCCTTAAATATGACCCAAACTCCCAATTTAGATGACAAGCAGCAGGTTGAGGCATTTACAGGACTTAAGCAGGAATGTCTCACACTGAGAAACCATCAAAGATCACAACTTCCTCCTGACTCAAGTAAGACAGAGCTAAAGCCTCAAGTAATAGCTGAAATTAGAGCTGAATGCATTGTGTACAAGTTTAGGTCAATTATAGCAATACGAAAACAAAGACACTCCACTGGAAAAAAAATATAAGATATCAGGAAATGAAATCTAAGCGCCAAACTCCAGTAATATTGAATTGTGATACATTAGGAGCGATACAAAAACAAAAAGGGGGGACTCAATTAGATTTTAGATATTTACAACATCCCCAGTTGCTAAACCATATGTCTTCTTGAAGTATTTTCTTTAACATCTTTCTATGACGTTATATAACATTTAAAAAATTAACATATAATGTATTATTTGCCCCGGGGGTACAGGTCTGTGAATCATCAGGCTCACACATTTCACAGCACTCACTATAGCAATACCCTCCCCAATGTCCATAACCCAGCCACCCTATCCCTACCTCCCACCCCCCAAATATAACAAAAAATATAATTATATAAAAATGATTAAATTATTAATATTTCTGATTACAAAAGTAATACATACTCCTTTTAGAAATAAATGTTGGAATGCATAAAGAATAATATATACCCACTGTGATTCTATTAATCTTGAGCAATTACATCAACATTTCATAGTGTATTTTCTTTCAAAAATAAACAAAAAGTAAGCCTGTGTATATAATTTCTATGATACTATATAATTTTAAAATCCTGCTGCATATTTTGTATCTGGTATTTCCATTCATTATTTGATGGTAATTTAATTTCCTATGTTATTGAACATGTGTAAGGCATTATTTTTTTTTATCACAGCAGAATATACCATCATGTAACTATACCATGATTTATCTGCTCATTCTCTATTCTGTGAATTGGCATTATTTCCAAATTTTGGCAATTATAACAGGAGTGAAATAAATGTCCTGTTATACAAACTTATGCCACATCTCTGATTATTTTCTTGAGTTACATTTCAAGGAGTGAAATTACTGGGTCAAAGGATTTGGCAAGCTCTAAGGCAATTTGTACATATTGTCAAATTTCTTTCCAGGGCACCTTTATGTAATTTCCCTCCAACTGTTTATTATGAAAAAATCCAAACATAGACAAATGTTTGAATTTCTCAAGGGTGGAAAAATGAACCCCCATATAACCACAAATTAGCTTAAGCAATTGTTAATATATTGCTATATTTGCTCTATGTGTTTATGTGTATGACTCTTTTGGCTGAACTATTCTGAAAGCCAGTTGCAGAGACATCACATCACTTAACCCTAAATACTTCAGTTGGCATTTCCTAAAAATATGTACATTCTGTTACATAGCCACAATAACATGATCATAGTTGAGAAATAAGCCTTCATATCATCTTCTTTTCAGTCCATATTACAATGTCTCTATGCCATCAAAAATTGTTTTATACCTTGGTTTGCCTGTTACATTTCTTTAGTGTCTGTTAGCTATGGGAATATTATATTTCTTTTTTGTAAGATTTCATCTATTTGAGAGAGAGAGAGAGAGAGAGAGAGCACACGTGGGTTGGGGGAGGCGCAGAGGGAGAGTGAGAAGCAGACTCCCTGTTGAGTGCAAGCCTAATGCTGGGTTTGATCCCAGGATCCTAAGATCGTGACCTGAGCCAAAGTTAGGCACTTAAATGACTGAGCCACCCAAGCACTACTGTGGTAATATTGTATTTTTTAGTCTTAGTTAATCTAAACTATATTTTCTCTATTAGTTATCTATTGCTCTGTAACAAATACCCTCAAACTCAATGACTTCCAACAACAAACATGATCACGCCACAGTTTCAGTAGGTCAGGAATCCCAGAGGGAATCAGCTAGGAGATGCCAGCTTAGGGCCACTCAGGATGTAGACAGGGGCTACAGTCATCTGGTGACTCACTCGGACTGAAGGCTAGTCTTCAAGTTCACCCACATGTTCACACACATAGTTGGTGTGTACACTGACTTCACAGGAGGCGTCTGTTGCTTGCCACGTAGGGCTCTTCAGAGTGCTTTCCAAAACATGGCAGCTGGCTCCCCCAGAATGAATGATTGAGAGAAGACAGAGTGAGAGCTAGGATCATAATGGAAGCTGCGGTGGAGACAAAGAATTAAGCTGCATATCAAAGACTCTGGGGATCTATCTTTATAGTCACCGCATTGAGTATTTGAAGAAACCAGGGTGGTGGTCTTTTGAAATACCCTAAATGGCATATTTGTTTTCACAGAATTTCACAGAGCAGCAGTATGGAATGTGACCTTGTGATCATAATGACACAAGGTAATACAAGATCACGGTAGGATCATGTTGGAACACCGAAAACAGAGCAAAAATAGTGCACATCCTGAAAATGATCAAACAGCTCCCTCTCCCATTTCACGTGAGGACTGACTGCTTCTTCTTTATCAATTATAGTGAATCCACTTAGCTCCTCCTGCCTCCTAAATAAAAAGTAAGATACCTAATCAATACATTTCCCTGCCTTTCTGATAGCACTCAATACAGATAAAACTCTCACTTCTTTGAATCTTTCCCAAAATTATCTAACATAGGACCAAATCCTATAACAAACCATTTCTAAAACCCTTGTATTGAGGCAGTTCACAGTTTCCTCCAGTGTGCATACTCACTTGCTATAGAAAGTAGCAAACCCATCTGTTTGACCACAGGTGCTTTTTATTAGCTTTAGCAGTAGGCATCAAGAAAAATTTACAATTTCTTTGTACATTTTTTTTTAAGCGGGTTCCATGCTCAGCATGGAGCCCAACATGGGGCTTGAACTCATAACCCTGAGATCAAGACCTGAGCTAAGATCAAGAGTCAGATGCTTAACTGACAGAGCCACCCAGGTGCCCCTAAAATTCTTAATTTTAGAATGTGTTTCAGAGTGCCAAGGTTTATATACATCCATAGGTTATATCTTATTGATTAAGTTCTTTTGGTTTTCTTTATCCTCACTATTTATTTTATTTACTTATATTTTTTATTCTTTAAATTTTGGTCTACGTGACCTGTCTTGAGCAAGTTCTGTGTTTAAAAGTATCCAACTAACAAGAGTGCCTGGGTGGCTCAGTAGGTTAAAGCCTCTGCCTTTGGCTCAGGTCATGATCCTGGGGTCCTGGGATCAAGCCCCACATCGGGCTTTTGGGCTCTCTGCTCAGCAGGGAGCCTGCTTCCCCTCACCCCCCAGCCCCGCCACTCTCTGTCTGCCTCCCTGCCTACTTGTGATTTCTGTCTGTCAAATAAATAAAATCTTAAAAAAAAAAAAGTATCCAACTAATAGATTCCTATATGATTTTCTGTGTCTTTTTTGTGAAGTTTGCTGCTATGCTGATTGGTGCATAGCTATTAATAATTGTTCTATCTTCATTGTGAATTATACATTTCATGTTGTGAAGCATTGTTTTTTTGTGCTTAATGCAATCAGGCTTTTTGCCTGATTGTTAACATTAACAGCAACAATGCAACCTCTGCATTACTTTACTTGAATTTTTCCAATATTCCTTTACTCATGTCTTTAATTTTGCTCTTGGTATTTTTTCTCCTTAGCTTTGTTGCTTATGTTCAGCATGGAGTTTTTTGAGATATGACAGGTGAGCCAATTAGAAAATAGTTTTAACAGGTCACTTATGCCTATTTATATTTGTTAATGTGACTAATATATTTGGGATCTGCTCACATTAAGTTAAAATTACTAAATGCATGATGTTACATTTACTGTTTTTTTCACAATATGATCAGCTTTCTTTTGGTTTTGTTTTTTGTTTTGAGTTTATATTTTATTTTATTTTATATTTTATTTTTTTGGTATTTATGACATTTTGTATTTTGTTCTAGTGTTAATTTTCATATTAATAATTTCATAAAATGAACATGATCCCTTTTTCTTTACTTAGACTCCTATTTGTTTGTGGTCCAGACTGCTATGAGCTCTGATTCTCCAACTATCCCTATATCCATGCCCTTAGTCAAGTAATTTTATAGTACCCTCATGTTGTGTTGGGGCACACTTGCATTCTTCCCTGCATTTTGACTTTGAGTTTGACTATGTGACTTTATTCGACCAATAGAATGAGATAAGAACAATAGTATGAATTTTTAAGCCTAAGCTTCAAGAAAACTGTAAGCTTCTGTGGGTGCTATTGCTCCTCTCCCATTGGCATGAAAAGATTGAGGCTGGCTAGCTTGAAAATCTCGGGATGCGGATGAGAGACAGGCGGAGTAAAGCCAAACTCCGCAGCTGAGCCCCACCTAGGTTAGATGTCTCCAGTGAACACCCAGATGTGAGGTTGAGACAAGCTGAGCTCAGTGGCCTAGTTCAGCAAAGTTTAGCCCATTCATGAGAACATGATTTTCTCTTTAAGTCACTGAGGTTTGTGATAGTTTACAAGATGCATTTATTCAGTTAAATGATGCAGTTTGTCAATTTCAAATGATAGCCTTTGACTAGCTCATCTGTGGCAATCAAGGATCTCATTCTATTTTTTTCCTTTCTCTTTACACTTAAAAATTTGTGTTCTTTCCATATTATCATAGAATATTTATGTAGTACTATTTCATTTTATCCTCATATTTATTTTAGTCTTAGATTTATTATCAAATACTTACTTTATTCACCAGTAGTAATTTTACTATAGTTTCCCCAATGTTATCTTGGTTGGGTAGCACTCTCCCTCTAGGATCTGCCTCAGGAAAAGTTCATGAGGCCAAAGATGCCATAGGTTTTTATGTTAAAACTGAATTGATACACAGTTTGGATGAATATTAATTTTTTCCCTGATACTTTCCTTGATTTCTTAAAAATATTGCTCCACTGTTTCTTGCATAAATTTGAAAAATTAGATGCCAACACTTTTTTAAACTTGTTAATTACCTCATATCTGACTGGCCCCGGGGCTTTTTTCCTTCAAGTATACTAGTTTACTACCATATGTCTTACAGTTGACAGTACTGGATTGATTTTTCCCACACACTTGATGAGAACTTTCAATATGAGATTCAAGTGTTATTTTAACAAAGTTTTCTTAAGTTAATAGTTTTTCAAAATGTTGTTATAATTTTTATATTAAAATTTCAATTATTTCATTTTTCTTCTATCCACTTATATACTTCAAATATCTTTCAGGTCTTTTTTAAAGGTCCGGAAAGTTCTTACATAGCATCACTTTTTTTCTGATCCTTTATTATACCTACAGTCTTATGTTCCTGTGTTTTTGGTCATATCTATTTTCCTTAGATCTTGTAATTTAATTTTTCCTTTTGGAAAAGATTTTGTCTTATTCTTTAATTTCTTTCTTAGGTTTGGTCAGCTCTGATTTCACATCCTTTAGTATTTTTGCATTACTATATTGAATTTTTAAATTCTGGATTCCTGATGTTCTTTTATGCCTACAAGTGCTTAATTTTACTTAACTCCTCTTGGAACATTATGTAGTAGTTTCCCTCTGATTTCTAGCTATTTCTAGTGTTTTCATCTGCAGAACATTTTTATTTTACCTTCTGTTTTTTTCTTGTGTGGATTGTCACAAATACTGGATTCATTTTTTATCTGTGTTGTATCACCTTTTTTTTTTAAGAGTCAGTAACACATAATTCAATGGGATTCCGTAAGTGCTTTGGATGATCTCTTGAGTACTTAGCCACCTGAAATTAACTTTAAAAACAAATGCTTTGGGCACCTGGGTGGCTCAGTGGGTTAAGCCTCTGCCTTTGGCTCAGGTCATGATCTCAGGGTCCTGGGATCAAAGCCTGCATCAGGCTCTCTGCTCAGTGAGGAGCCTGCTTCCCGCCCCCCTCTCTGCCTGCCTTTCTGCCTACTTGTGACCTCTCTCTCTCTCTGTCAAATAAATAAACAAAATCTTAAAAACAAACAAACAAATGGTATTTTTTTTTTTTTAAGATTTTACTTATTTATTTGAGAGAGTGAGAGGGAGAGAGAGCACGTGTGTGAACTGGGGGAGGAAAAGAGGGAGAAGGACAAGCAGACTGTGCTGAGTGCGAAGCCCGTGGCAGGGCTTGATCCCGTGACTCTGAGATCATGACCTGAGCCAAAATCAAAAGTCAGATATTTAAATGACTGAGCCATCCAGGTGTCCAAAAAAATGGTATGCTTTTACCCACCTCTTTCTAGTTTTTGATACTACTCTTTTCTCAGCCTCTTTATAGTATTTTCAGTTGCATCTATTAACCCCCCTCTTCACCAACAAGCCAGTTAAGAACACCTCACTTTTCAAAGTTGGCTTGATCTTCCCTCAATGTACTACCTTTCCAAGACTATCACCAAACTCCTTTCTTTTGGCCCCTAGTGGACTAAACAACCAAGTCTCAGGGCTCTTCTCAATATTACCCCAATACAGACAGAATCCAGTCTCTCCAGGAGTGATACCTATCAGGTTATTTTTGATGGATCACTTCCATGACCCCACTGTTTTGCACACTGCTCGCTATGAAAATCCCTTCCTTCTCTTTGCTACTGTGGGTTCTGGGTCCAGCTCTGTTGGTTTCAGGAATTCATGTAGTAGTGTCTCCTAGAATTGGCTAAACATGGATCTTAGCTGATTTTCTGTTCTCCTGGTAGTTTTGGAGCATTTGGGGGGAATGTACGGAAGGATTAAAATATAAGTTGCTACTTTTGTCCTACAGAGACCTGGAAGCCACACATACATTATAATTATAACAAAAGACTATTATAGTTAGTTTCAGAATCAATAAAGAGAGGTTTTTTTTTTTTTTAAAGATTTTTATTTATTTATTTGATAGACAGAGAGAGATCACAAGTAGGCAGCGAGGCAGGCAGAGAGAGAGGGGGAAGCAGGCTCCCTGCTGAGCAGAGAGCCTGATGTGGGGCTCGATCCCAGGACCCTGAGATCATGACTTGAGCTGAAGGCAGAGGTTTAAACCACTGAGCCACCCAGGCGCCCCAAGAGAGGTTTTTTTGCATCTGATCTCAGTAAACTATGAAATATGACTTGTACAGCAGACAATATTCAATTGAGCTCTGAAAGATATTTTAAACGTGATACACATGTGTTTGTATTTCGCCTCCCCCCCACACCCCGCAAAATACATTATTTTCTAGGTGGTATGCTATTATCCTGTAAATTTTCAAAGGTACATCCTATCGTTTCTACAGAGTTAGCCTGCTAATTATATAGTGGTAAAGTAAAGGGTATTAATTCCTTTAATTGATAAAAGTTCTGCCACAGAGAAATTTGTGAGGCAGGTATTAAATAATATGAGAAGATTATCCTCACAAAACTACTCTAAAGGGGTGCCTGGGTGGCTGAGTTGGTTAAGTGACTGCCTTCAGCTCAGGTCATGATCCCAGTTTCCTGGGATCCAGCCCTGCATCAGGCTCCCTGCTGGGCAGGAAGCCTGCTTCTCCACCTCTCCCACTCCCCTGGTTGTGTTCCCTCTCTCGCTGTGTGTGTCTTTCTCTCTGTCAAATAAATAAATGAAATCTTAAAAAAAAAAAAAAAACTACTCTAAAGAAATTTTTATGCTGCTAGTGACTGAAATTTTATTCAGAAGTGTGTCATAGACTCCTATTTTCTATGTTCAATATCCTAGACCTTCTCTAAGAGCAAAGGGCAAATGAACGTTGTTAAAATATCCAAGGAAACATGTGGTAATTTGATGTCCTCTACCAGTTCTCTGTCAGCCCCTCTTTTCACACAGGCAGAAATGTGATCCTTGCTTCTCACTTGGATTGATAACAATGTTAAAGAGGTTAGATTTGCTTTCCAAGGCTCCCATTTTTATTACCATCATTTTGTGTGACCATGGGAGTTGAGGTGGAAAATTGTGATGGCTTCTTTAAGTTTTGCCATAGTACAACGCGGACATGTCTTTAAGAGTTCTATGAAGCTAATATGTTCTATACAGTGTGCCTTCCATTAAGGTGCTAATTTCCTTGCCATCAGTAGAAAGAAAAAAGGGAATAAATTAAAGTGACATTCTCTTATATCCAACTGTTAAGCTATCAAAGGGAACAAAATAAAAGGAAGAAGTAAAGAACAGTATATAGAGAGAAAAAACACACAGAGTGATAATGAAATGAAAAGTTATATCCTCACTTGGAAATTAGTAGGGAGAAAAGAGATGACAGCTAAAAATTCATGTGAGCTTTGTAAGTCTCTGTCAATATACCATAACAATGATTATGTGGAGAAATGTTATACTTAACCACTAAGTCCAGCACTGTGAAGAAATACAGATGTAACCCCAAAGCCACAGGTAGAAGGGGGCTCCTAGCACTCAACAACACCTAGAAGTAGGTGCTCAATACATTCTTTTTCCACTATAACCTTTTAAAAACCAGATATGATACCCAAGGAGTAAAACTAAATTTCCCATTTGCATTTTGTGGTAAACATGATCAGTTATGAGACTTAGATTAATAAAAAAACGGATGTTATTCAATTATTTTTAAAAATATGATATTATTAGCTTAAAGAAAAGCACTGGAAGAAACATACTGACATAAAATAATCCATAATTAAAATTATTACTGATAATCATTTGATTTCTATAAAAACTGAGGTATATGAGTAATTTAAAAATATGTGTCCTTCTTTACAATAATTTATTCTATTGAATAAACATATACAGAATACCTATCATGTTTTAGGGATTGAGCAATAGGGACACAGTAACAGCTAAAGTGAACTTGCTTCTTAGACCCATTCGGGGGAAATTTACAGAAAATGAAGAAAATATATAAGAATATCAAGAATAAATTAAACCAAGAATATCCCCATATGAGAATGCTGGAGTAAACAGAGTAGAATATCATGGGAAATTTGCCAATAAAATTTTACTACATTCATGGAAGACAATTTTAGGATTATTCAAGATTTTAGTTCTTGACTGTCAAGTTCCAGGAAGATATTTTTTCTAAGATGCACTTTGAAGAGTATGGATTTTGAAGTCAAAGAGACATACATTCAAATTTTGACTCTGCTGCATCTACTAGTTATTTAGAAATTTGTTCAGTTATAGTGAGCCACATTTTCCACACTGTATGGAATTTAATATGTTTTGATTATTTGTTCCTTATTAGGATTAAATGTACTAATATGTGCAAAGAGCCTCATAGAAAAACTACTTCTTAGTACATCTTTATTGTTAGTTCCCTTCCCTTTGTTATTGAAGGCAAAAATTGATTATATTCTAACAAAAGAAAACATACTGTGTGCTACTTATTCCACCCAATTTATTCATCCATGGAAGTAAAATGCTTTCATACAAAATATTGCACATTTTAAGAATTACCTTTCAAAAGATCAAGGTAGCAAGATTTTAACAGGTTAAGGTTGGAGTTCCAACAGTAGAGATAAGTATAAGTTATCAAGTCTCAGGTTCCATAAGCCTCAATATACTATGCAAATAATCCTAGTTCTTTAAATTCCATGTAAGTCATACTATATTCTTTAAGTCATGAGTTACTCAAGGTCAGGGATCATATTATCTTTTGCTATATCACTAAGTGGCACCTAGAATATACCCAAGACAATGAAACACAGTATTATTCTCTTTTCTCTCCTATTATATATATGCTTCCAGGTTTATACATCATTGATTACATTGCACTTTCTTCCATGTATTCCAGGAACATGTCTGTGCATTTTAATAATAACCTACAAAGAAAGTTTAGCAGAGAGAAAAACTACTTTACTTATGGTTTTATTGTAAATTATTAGCACACCAGACTCCTGAATTCAGACCCATTTTATCAGCACGATCATAGGTTGGTAGAGTCCAGTGACAAGGCTGGAAACTTGGCCTAGAAGAATGTGTAGTTATTCCAGATTGGTTACTCGAGGCTTGGTGTCTTGTCAAAAAGAACTTGAAGTGGTTCAGATAGTTTAGGAAGGAGCAGTGAGCTGAAACAAAGCTGGCAGATATAGGCCACCATGCCCAAAATATCCTATACCGGAGTAACAGTGAGCTAAGAACCAGGAAAGCGGGTAAGGACAAAAGTGGGCATGAATCTGGTTGGAGGACAGCCACAGACACCATCCAGTGGACAGCGAGCATGGGGCACATGAGGTAATGATCATGCAATCCTAGTACAGAAGCGTCATGCTATCTCAACCAGGAGGATTCATGCCAGGGCAGGAACAAAACGTTTGGGAAACCAACAATCTATAGAAGGGGCTTTCTGCTGCATGTGTCTTATTAGGGAAGCCAAATGTTCACACACAACTGGGATGCTTTGAGCTGACATCTAGCTTCAGGAACAAAGCAATGATGAAACCTGCCTAAGTTCTCTTACCTTTATTCTTGGAGTCATTACTGCTTCGGGTAAAATGAATTTTCTGCATGATTAGTTTCACTTCTTAGATCTTGAGGACCTTCCTTTACTCTCTTTATTTTCCTTGGTAAAGGTGGTTTATTTGACAAAAATCTCCTTGATGGTGTTGACTGAAACTTCCCATTCTCATCTCACTTTTTATTGTGCATGTCTTGTATGATGATGCCTAATGTAGTCGTTGCTCAGAACATATTATTAAATAGAATAATTATATTTGACAGGGACAATCATCTTTTGTATTTTCTGCCTCCAAATAGAAGTCTTTGACTGGCTTGAGGGAGTTCAAAATAGATTTTTTGTGAGTGTTTTAGGTTATCATAAAATATTGAGTCTCTCCATCCATTTTATTATTTATGTAGTATAAGTGCTAATGCTTTTTGACATAAAAACTGGACATTGGGTATTCTGAGGCATAGAAAGAGCCCCGTGCATTTATATCCTACTTGGGAACAGTATAAATAATGAGATGCTAACTGTTCACACACGCAAAAATATAAACTTTAAAATAGAAATTCCAAAAGAATTCTTAGTCTTTTTTACTCCACCTCTCTTAGAGAAAGGTGCTGTTTATTATGTTTGTGAGTTATTGTAGTGATGAAAGAGAGAGAGTTGAAAATAGAATGGAGCAATATACAACAAAGTCAGGAGTGCCCTCCTTTCCGAGGACTTATTTTCTTATGGAGGATTCTTCCCGCTGTAAGATGGGAAGGGTAAGTTGATGGGAGGGTAATTCATACTAATATTACCGTCATTATGAAAAGTGTCATTTAATTCGATCTCCTTTTGAAATACTTTTCTGTTTCAGTGAGATGGTCATGCAAACAAATTAGGGACTAAATGATGCAACTTTTCCAAAAGAAACAATCACTACAGGCTAAACAAATACACAAATTCATCACCCAGGGAAGTGTCAGGGAATTTTTCTCTGGCTGTGCATACAGAAATTCCAGGTGAAATACTCTAATATAATATTATAAGACTATACACTCAAAATTGCTAAAACCATGGGACATCGCAACCTGGGCTGCTGCCTTGCATTTAGGACAATGTATTGGGGTTTGAGATGATTAATCTTATGTGTCAATATGGCCAGGCCATGGTACCCAGATATTTGGTCAAACATCAGTGTAGATGTTTCAGTGAAGGGAGTTTTTTGGATATGATTAAACATGTAAACCAGCAGACTTTGAGAAAGCAGACCACCTGCCCTCCATAATGTGGCTGGGCTTCATTCAATCCGTTAAAAACATTAAGAGGAAAAAGATAGGTTCCCAGAAGAAGAAGGGATTCTGTCTCCAGGTTGCCTTTGGACTCCCGATATAATATTAGCTCTTCCTACAGAAGACTACTCCAGTTGGCTGGACTTCTCTGCAAATTTTGGAGGTTGCTGGCATGTTTCATACTGGAATAAAACATTTGAAAGTCACAAATTTTTCTGTTCCCATGGTTCTTGACTGGCTCACTGACTGACTCACTGTCCTTCAGGACTCTTTCACTTTCTTTAGTACTTTGGAAGTTCTGACTGTGAACTCATCTTCAACAAAAATAATATATATTTATATATAATTTATATTAATAAATAATAATAGTTATATATTTATATATTACATATTGTGTATTATATTATATATTATATAAATATATTTTCAGCAAAATAATATATTTATATATAATTTATATTAATTAATAATATTTATATATTTAAATATTATTTATTATGTATTATATGAATATATTTTAATATATAAATATATATGTATAAATACATATAAATATATTTATATAAATATAAATAATATAATTATAATTATTGTTATTGAATAATAATATATTATTATTATTATTGGTCAGGACTCCTTAAACTTATAATTTCAAAATCAAAGTATCCCTATAAGGCCTTTCCCAAGGTTTTCCTTCAGAGCCTAAGCCAGTTTGGGCCTTAAGATTTATCCTGGGATGAAGAGTATCAATTCAATCCTCATGCTGAGGTGTACCCTTAGCATTTCAACTTTTCTCAGGTGACCCTATTTCCTTCTTTGTATGTGTAAGATTTAGCCACTTTTTTCTCACAAATCTTGTGTTCCATATGTTGCACAGTTAAGTGGAAACAACTCTATATAATTTCTTCGAGAAGAAAGGAGTTGGGAAATGCACCACACAGATACCGGGGTAAGAACTCTAGAGGCAGAGGGCACCACAAATCTAAATACCTCGGTAGTGAGTTTGGCGTATTGGAAGAACAGCAAGGAGTGAAGTGTGAGAATGAGTGTGAGATTGGTAAAATGATGTCAAAAAGTGGCAGAAGCCAGTTTGTGCAAGGTCTTGTATGTCATCCTTGTACTCAAGGATGGAAGCGAGGGGAGAAGACAATGGTTGGGGGAGGGTGGTAACGGTGGGGATGGTAAGAAATTTTCAGATTGTGGAGATGAATACATATAGATACATATCGATCGCTCTATCTACAGATATCGATCATTCTATCTGTAGATAGAGCGATCAATATCTATTTATATATATATTTAATTTATTTTGAGAGGAAGATAGCACGTGAGCAGGTTTGGGGGGAATGGAGCAGAGGGAGAGAGAATATGACATAGTCTCTACACCCAGTGCAGAGCCTGGTGATGCAGGGCTTGATCTCAGGACCCTGAGATCATGACCCGAACAGAAATCAAGAGTCAGATGCCTAACTGAGTGAGCCACCCAGGGTGCCCCGATAATGGATATATTTAAGGTCAGAATTTGCTACTGGATTGATAGTGGGTTTTAAAAGAAAAAAACAGGGTTAAAATTAGTTAAATGATCTTAGGATAGTAACTTTCACTTTTGTAGGTGCTTTTCCTCATGGATAAAATCCATTTTAAGTAGCCAGTAGTTACATATGACTGTTTACATTAAAATTAAAACTAATCAAATGAGATAAAATTAAAAATTCATTTCACGAATTGTATTAGGCACATTTCAAGTGCTCAACAGCCACACATATAGAATGTTTCCATCACTGCCCTTCCATCACTGCCCCAAACTCTATGGGAATGTGCTGGACTAGACTATCTCTAAAGGCCCCTCTCAAAATTTAATCATTGGGTAATCCTAGTGGAAACAGTGGCCTTACATTGTTGCCTTTGTCAAGTAACTCATTTTGGCCAACATGAAGCCTTGTTGAAGTTGTCATGAAATGCTTACTGAATTGAACTGAGACCCATACAGGAAACCACACGTGGGCACCTGGGTAGCTCAGTCAGTTAGGTGTTTGCCTTTGGCTCAGGTCATGATGCCAGGGGTCCTGGGATCAAGACCTACATTGGGCTCTCTGCTCATTTTCCCCCGTTCATGATCTCTCACTCTCTCTCTCAAATAATAAAAGAAAGAAAGAAAGAAAGGAGGAAAAGAAGCAGAGGACAACTGGAAGTTTATAACTCTTGTGAAGAGGGGCAAATGGATCAGAAGAAGGAACAGTATTTGATCAGAGGGAAAGTGGCAATACTTAAATGCAGGGGTGTAGTCTGAACGCTGAGATCCAGTCTTCAAGCTGTCCTGCCCTCAAAGATACAAGGAGGAATAGAGCGAGAGAAAGAGAGAGAAATGAAGTAAAGCAATTGATTGATTTTATGGAGATCATCATAATTATCTGGAATTGCTCTTACTCTAATACAGTTACCAGGAAATACATTTCCTCCTGTAATGGGGCATTTGACAACCTACAGGAAGAAAATGTTGAGGTCAGCTTGTGGATCTCACTTCATTTAACAAAGTAGCAGTTCAGGCCCTAGTAATGACAGTTGTAGTAACATTTTCTATTAATAGCAAATAATTACCATTTTTTCCCTGCTGGTGGAGGGATAACTTACCAACCACATAAGCCATTCCTCTGCCGGCTCCTGCTTTGTTACACCACTGGCCTCCATATTAAGTAACAGCTCTACTATTTAGCCAACCCTGTTTTTAAGAATAATAATTTTAAAAGTCTTTATGATTAGTATTATACCTTAAAACTACAGACAAAAGGACTCAATTCAATGCAGGAACTCTGCCTAGAGAGTTAAAATGAGACAGGGATGGCAGAAATCTTTAAAAAAAGGTTTTCTCTTTTACCTTTCATTTTACAGATGGGGATCTTGAGAGTCAAGAAGTGTAATATTTTACCCAAGTTAAAGAGTTAGCTTGTTGCAGAACAGTAGCAAAAATTGAATGCTCTTGAAACTCCCCCACTCAAATAATTTGCTATCAAACTGCTTTATCAAAGAGCCCTACAGATGTCACCACCCCCCATCACCATCATCACCTTATTATTATTACCACTATGACAGGTTTTGAGTGTTTACCATGTGTTAGGACCATTTCCTTTCAAGTTTTAACTTTTCAACTAGTTCCACACATTTTGAATGAATTTCATATGCATTAACTCACTTCATCCTCATAAAACGTTATGAGTATTTTTAGAGATGAGGAAGCCGAGCACAAAGGGGTGGACGCTGAAGTTGATGAATCTCTGTTCTGCACAATTTTTGCATATATTTGTAACCTCATAATTCCCTCCACTCCGTTTCTCACAGTGTTTACTATTTCAATAATAATAATAATCCTACCTTACCCATCTCCTGTGCAGAATAAGACACATTCCCTGAAGCAAAGACACATTCTACTGGGTGGCACTTTTATCTAAACCATTAATTACCAGTCTATGATAGGTTTTATGATATATTTTTATCAGGTGCGTTTATGAGATATAGTCAATGAATCCACTCACCAGCTGGGGAGGTAGGAAATGTGCCCTTGTGCCTTGAAGGAACCATTTTATAGGGCTGGGAAATGGGGAGAAGCATTTCAGGTCTCAGTACTATGAAGATGTGGTCAAAATTAGTTCAGTGGACAAGATGAGCTTTATAAGATATTTGGTGAAAGAGATGAATCTGGAAACAATTATTTGGTGTTTATGCATTTTTCTTCTTTAAGTTTCTGTGTCTTTAATTACTTCTCTAACTCTCAAAACACATAAGAAAATGTGTACGTTATAGAAATATTTGTCAAACTAAATTGAAAACGGATTGAATGTGACTATTTCTGTGCTTTTCCCTCAAATATGCAAAGGTTATATGTGGGGATATTTTAGTTTGGCAAACAAGGAAAAACCCTGGAATCTTTAAACTAGCTTATGCATATTAGCAATAAATTATGCATTCCCGCTTGGCATCTGTTTATTAAATAATTTATTTAGTTTAAATTTTGTCTAAGTATCTTTCTCCAATAATTTATAAAATCTCCTGACAGTCAATGAAATGAAATCCACTAATTTAATTTTCTCTTCCTCCCTCCTTCCCATTTCTCTCTCTTGTCTTTCTCTTACTTCTCAGTGCTCCAAGACATGATAGGAGGAGCAGTCTGGGATACACCAATGATGCTATTAATTTATTCTGTGTTATATAGCAGTGTGAGAATAGATAGAACATTTTGGATGATTGGAATAGATGATTCATATGTTTAAGAGCCCTGGGAAGTTTTTACACAGAGCTGTAATTAAAAAAAAAAAAAAAAGAATATGACTTATCTTCCTTCCTTTTTTTCCTGCCATCTGCTCTCCAATCCTTCCTGCAGTTAATGCCGCAGAGATTGAGGAAAACACTTTCTCATTGAGATCAAGCAGGGCTCTCTTCAGTCCACTTTTATTGCCTTGATAAGACAATTCTAGAATATATCATGTGTTTTTGGTCTTCAGTTTCTTTGGGGGGGGGCACACATTCGCTGAACTCGTTGTCAAATCGTTTCAAAGGAGTCACTGCTTATGCCATGATAGAGATAAGACTGCGGGACCCAAAGCAGAAATGATTAACCATGGGGCATTCTCTTTCCCTTGCATGGACTCTGGCACAGAGTTGTAATACTAACAATCAGCTTTAATTAATAGGTGGCTGTGCCTGAAGTCACCACCCTTCCAACAACAACAAATTATATACACAACCTATTAAACCGTCTACTGTTGATGCCTCTTTTGCTTGCAACCAGGCACTCTTCCTTTGGTAGAAGCACCAAAAACATAGCCTGATCTGTCACAGATGCTAAAAAGAGTATTTGTTGAGTGAACAAATGTATAAATAAACAATGGACGAACTCTTCTATATCGATCCCGCGTGACTGTATCCATTCTTTATGTAATAAGAATACTTCTAGGTTTGAGGAGGATGATAATGAAAGTAATAACAAAGCAAATCCCTGGCATTTTAGAGTGCTTGCCATTGGCAAAATGTTTCCACATATATTGACTTGACAATTATCAGAGAAAGGAAGGAGAAGCTGAATTCACATAGGTTCTTACTGGTGGTTAATATTGGTAACTGTTACCCAGGTAGGTGTCTTTTTCACCAATTCTAATGTGTTTTTAATTACTTTACTTAACTGTAACCATATGGTTCATTCTAAACCATAGGTATTTAGGAGCAAAGTAGGTTTCATGATGTTAAACACTTAAGGTTTTATTTAAAGAAGGCTTAAGAGAAATGAAGTATTATCAACAAAAGTATTAACTGTTTACTCCTGTGATGCTGTGTAGATACTATGCCAAGCAAATGTACTCCTTAAATAACATACTCTATTACCAGGAACGTACCATCAGGGACAGACAGAGAAGAATAAAAGTTATATATGCGAGCAATAGTCATATACTTGAGCATTCTCTCTCTGACAGTTTCACCGATAATTGCTTTGAGAAATAACTTGTTTACTCTTAAAAGTTTGGGGCATTATTTCCTAACGTGTATCATGCAGGACAAAAACTGGTATAACCAAATGTGATCGACACGGAGGTACATTCTCTTCGGGGAAGGGCTGGTCCCTCAGCTACAGGAAGTAAGGAGAGCATGTGGTCATCAGACTGTGTCCTGCTGTCAGTTCCCTCAGGGTGGGCCCAGCTGCACAGAACTGCCTCCTTGGTCTTCCTCTTCCAGTGACTGAGGTAGGGTTGAACGCTCCCCATGGTACCCCAAACTCCATCTCAATGTCTACATCAGAGCGCACACCCATGACACCAGCAAAATGATACCAGAGGCCCTATGAAACATTTGGGAAATCATTCGGGTTCTCACTTCTGAAATTCATAGAGCCTATGGTTGCCATTATGCCTCGTGAATCTCTGAGACCAGACTCTATTGTGCAGCATTTCCCAAACTTGATAGTTAACATTTTTTCCCCCCTAGGAACATTTCATCAGACCACTGTTCTACAGAAAAGTAGGTTAGAGAATTAGCACAGTAATTCCCATGGTCCACTGTAGGTTGACTTCTCAACCATGAGCTCAGATAAATATTTTTTAAACATATTTCATTTCCCTGTAATACCTGTTGGGGAATAACAAGTATCTAAAATTTCCTTTATGCTCATCAAAAAAAATTGTATCAATTTTTTTTTATATTCATCTTTCCATGGCCCATCTTTCCATCTTTCTAACCTCTACCTCTACCTCTACTTCCATCTTCTGTATCTCTCCTATTTCCCCAGGATGAATTCAGATTCTCTATAGGTGCTTCCTCACATTCCAAGCATGCCCTAACTCCCTTCTGCACCTCTCAGTTATAGCATGGTTGGATTCTAGATATATTTACATGGTTTGTCTCTCCTACTATAATTCTTTTATTTTTTATTTGTAAGTTTTAATTTCAAACTTATAGAATACTTACAAGACTACTAACAAAAAGTCATATACCCTTTGCCTAGATTCACCTATTATTAAACTCTCGCCCTATCTGCTTACCACATGCCTCCCTATATGTATATATGTATACATATGTATATATGTATGTATATAAGTATATGTATGTATACATGTGTGTATATATTATTTTCCTAAACTATTTGGGAATAAATTGTTTACATCGTGGTCCTTTACCTTAAATAGTTCAGTGTGTATTTCCTAAGAGCAAGCGTATTCTCTTACATCCCCACAGTGTAATTCCCAGCTTTAGTAAATGTAACATTGATCCAACAACTTCATCTCATTTACTGTCCATACTCCAATTTTGTCCAGTAAAGTCACATGTAGCATATTTTCTCAATAAGAAGGCATTTTCTGATCATGGTAAGATTAACGAAGACAGGAATAATAATTCCTTATTAACATTTTTTAAAATCTGGAGTGAAACATCAGCAATTAGCCACTTTTTACATAGATAATCTCATTTAATCTTCTCAAGAAGGCTATAAAGTAGTAGTATCCCCATTTAGTAAATGCTAGAACTGAAACTTGGAGTTTAAAGGATGAGGCTAGGTTCAAACAGCAAATAAGAGATGTAACCCATTAAACTACCCTCAGAGACTCAGTCTTTTTTTTTTTTTTAAGATTTTATTTTTAAATAATTTCTGCACCCAACATGGGGCTCAAATTCACAAGCCCAAGATCAAGACTTGAACGCTCCACTGACTGAGCTAGCCAGGTGCCCCTGAGAGTCTTTTCATCTTTGCCTATAGCACAGGCTCTACAGATATAAAAATATTCACAATTATTTGTGAAATCAACTAACTGAATGGACATCTAGGTGAAGAGACCATACCAAGGTACAGCAGCAGAGTCTACCTCAAGATTCAGCAGTGACACGCAGTTAAAGGAGACTTGTCTACCATCTTCTGTGTGTGTTGCAGTGTACTGTGATATCATGATGAATATTTGCTGGGAAAAAATATTTTAATCCTTGAAAATATCTCTACCGAACTGCATTTCTGGAACACGCCTTTATATTTTATGATGTATTTATATTTCTTGGCCACTGGATTAATTTAAGGTAATTGTCATGTTCGTGTTTGGACATGCTCCAGGCCTATGGATAATAAAATCCCACTAAAGAATCCAAGAAAGAGGAAATAATAAAATAAAATAGATTGGAGTAGGGATTAAGAGGGAACAAATTAATGAGACTATTACAGGGTGTATAAGTCCTCGAGATAGAGAGCTTTTTACTTTTGCAAAGAGGCATCATTAAGTATTTTAATCATGTGTGCTCAAAGAAGAATATCCAAGAACCTTTTAAAAGATGGTTGAAACAAATTCATATATTATTTTTTCCTAAAGGATCTAGAAATATAAATCAGCAGCTCTTGAAGTGTGTGTGTATGTGTATGTGCACTAGGGTAGTTGGTACAAAGCACCCTCATTACTGACGAGGTAACAATGTTAGTTTTGTGTCGGCAAGAGATTAGTTTATCAACGGGATCTACTGGAATTTCCAGAAATTCCCCTTCTGCTCCTGGGTCCAGCCTGGCTCCATATTTCTTTAAATGAGCCAGATGCTTTGAGTTCTCTTGCTTTTCCAACCCAGAGTTTTCTAAGAAACAATGGAACTACAGTCATTTCTCTTCTACTGCTCTGAATATGAGTAAATTGAATTCATAACCCCCCACTGTTGTGCACCTCTGTGGCCTTGCCCCTTCGAAACAGCACTCAGAAGCTCTTGTTTTTGAGACTGTTCTTCCCACATTCAGATTCGGGTACAGCAGGGGATGGAAGAAGCAATTTTCAGATTCCGTGGTGGGCTGGATTAAATTACTCCACAGGCCATATGTCTGACAGACCTACTAGAGTGGATTAAGTGTTTCGCTTCCTCTTTGCATTTGAATTTTTTTTTCATAAAAGAAAGAAAATGTTAATGCAGACCTAGTAGGGGAGAAAGAGACAAACAAACAAACAAATTCAGTTAGTGAAGAAGCTTCCTGGATCTTTCTGTTGCTGCACACCACCGGCCAGTTGAATTTGAAGATGAAAAGGTTGAAGCAGGCCATTCTGGCTGGATTTCATTAACTATTAATATCTGTTCTATGGAAGACCAAAAGTGACTGGCCAGCTTTTGTTTTGTTTGTTTGTTTGTTAATACCTTACCAGAGTTTGATGGCCTAGTTTATTGGAAAGTAACAAATGAAAGAACCTAATATATCTATAATTGCATATGAATGGAAAATATACTTTGGAGTTAAAAAGATATGGATTGCGACTCCCCAACCATAGGAAATCTGACATGGTATTTAATGCTTTGAGTCTTTATTTTTCTGTAGTAAATTGGGAATAATAATTACTATGTCACAGTTAATTTTTACAGATAACAGTAATGTGATTTATTGTGTAATCACTATGTGCCTGGTACTTTTCTTGTTATTTCATCCTCAACAGCACTCTGAGACCTGTTATATTATTTTAGAAACAAAGAAATTGAGGTTAAATATTGTGTTCAAGGTTACATAGTGCAGCTGGGATTTGAATCCTGTTTTTTTTTTTTTTTTAACTCTTGAACGCAAGTTCTCAACTACAATCCTGTACTTCCACTTCTGCAGAGAATGAAAATAAAGCCTTAGGATCTTTGATGTTTGTTTCCTTTCTGTTATCAGATTTAAAATTTAAAAGGATGCTTTGGGGGTTAGAGGGGGGAAGAAAGTGAATAAAAAGTGAATAAAACTGAGGAAGATATTGAGATTTCTAGATGTTTCCGTTATCTTTTCTTATTAACTCCAAGAAAAGCAGTAAAAGATAAGTTCATCATTTATGAAGAAGTAAATCTCTAACAGCAATAAAGCATTTTCTCTGTGGTCCTCATGGCTGTCCAAGGTAATTGAATCTAAAGAGAAAAACAGGCACATATTATAAATAGAAAGGAATAGACTAAACAGAAATAGAGCTTGCATTTTTTAAAGAAAAACATGTTGGTTATAAAATTGAATGTATTGATGAGTGCTCACATTCCTTTTTTTCCTTTAAAAATATTTATTTGTTTCTAGAGAAAGAGATAGAAAGAATGTGTGCTTGAGGTGGGGGAGGGACAAAGGGAGAGAAGCAGACTCCCCACTGAGCCAGGAGCGCACCGCAGGGCTCCATCTTGATCTGGAGACCCTGAGATCATGACCTGAGCTGAAATCAAGAGTCAGACACTTAACTGACTGAGCCACCCAGGTGCCTTGAGTGTTCATAATCTTATAGAGAATGTCAACCAACCTACTGAAGGATTCTCCAGTGTGGGCACCTCCAACCCTAGCACTGTCTCCAGCATATCATGTCCCAAAGATGAACCTGAGGGTGTCATTGAGACATACCCTCTCTGTGGTCCCTTACCCCTTTCATAAGGTAAGTTTTATGTCTGATTTTTGGATTAGGAAATGGGAGGTCTTCCAAAGATTACACAGACAAATAAGGATATTTGGCATCTCCTGAATACTGTGTCTGGGACTTCCCTTTTGCCTTTCACACTCACTCAGACAGTATTATGTCAAAACATGCAATACCTGTTTTCAGATTTCTCTGAAGAGATTAGCAAGGTCAAATACATACACCTAATTAGTGAAATGTGAAATAAACACTCTTCAAGGTCTCTTAGCTCTGTAATGGGGCAAGCTGCCAGCCAGCATAGTGTGTGGCTAAAGATGCAGCTCAGTAGAGCATCTTTGAGAACCGTGTGCACTGGGTCTTTCTGGGCGGCAAAGGAAGTACCAAATGAATTAAATTTTAAGCCATCCACAGATTAGACCATTAGTCAAAGAGGCAGCTAAATGGGCAGAGACACTGACTGCATATCGAATGATTTTTCCTTTACTACCGAATATCTTAGGTCTTCTTCCTTTGCTTTAAATGCTCATAATTGGACTGAACTTAGATGATGGCAAAATGCTATTTGGTTAACCCTCTGCTTCCCAATCTTTTTAATGTCATGACAGACTCACATATTCATATTAAAAATAGTGCTCATTGTTTCAGAGTTCACGAAGCCAGTTTGGAGGCTACAGAATGTGTTCATCAGCTGCAAAATGAACTAGAAATTTCATATGTGATGATTTGTGCTTGGTCCAATGCAGACAAGAGCCCTTGTCTGCCCCCCACATCTGTACCCAACTGTCCACACTTTTGGTGGAGCACAGTGCCCCTCAGATTAGAAGACAACTTCCTGCAGCAAAGTCCTGACTGCCTTGTTGAAGGGAAGACGTCTCAGCTTCTGCGATGAGCTGCCGAAGCGAGGTTACCCTGTGTCACCCCTGGGGAACAGCAAAGCCTGAATATTGCTTACTATTCCTCTGCCTGTGAGGATTTCAGGGTGCTACATCGCTTCACTCTCCAAGAATTCCTTGATGAGGTTTTTGTAACAGGTCTTAATTAAGCCAGGGTGTCTGTCTGCCCCTGGCCCCAGTCGGCAGTTCCAAAGATAAAGCTGGCTCAGTATCGGTTGCCACACCTTTAAAGCCTTTGCAGAGCAGTGACATGAGGCAAGATCACTTTCATCAAACATCTATTTTGCATCTCTCTAATGCCACCTTAAAGCCAGACTAACAATGTTGAGAATTAGCAAGTAAAATCAGCTCACAACTGTCTGTCCTATAAAGGATCCCTCATAGTAAATAATCTGTGAGGGAGGAGAACAATGGCAGCCACAAAGCCACAGAACTTGAAACTGGTTCAGGTGAAAGAATATTTTATGAATTGCTTCTATTATATTATAGTAGGCAGTATGTCACCGGAACCTGACAAGGTTAGGAATAATCTCATAATTTACACTCCAGGAGAACTCCCCAAAGCATTTCGAGGTTGAGAGTTCATTGGAACAGAGAACAGTTTCACTTACAGTGATCTGAGGAGGGAGTTATAAATCACTACAGAAGTTAGCAGATTATTTTCCAGAGAATGTCAGTTTAGTCTGAATAACATTTATTAATAATATTTTTCCTAATTATAAGAAATTAGGTAGATAAAAACTAGTTAATTAAATAACACTCGTGATTCAATCACCCAAATGCAACTATCATAAATGTTAAGCATATTCATTTAGTCATTTTCCGTGAATGTATAAATACATATAAAACATTAAGATGTATTGTTTGAAAGTCAAGATTCCAGTCACCAATTCCAGTGTGTAGTGAGGGGGTTTCCCACACCACTGGGTAATTCGCTGACACCAGGTGGGCCTCCTATTATTCAACTCAATTCTGACTTTGTCTATCTGGAGATAGTTGAAGATACACACTGTATGTCCTCAGTCCCAAGAGATTCCCTCCCACCCCACTGGACCGCCTGAACACTTTAGACAAGTGGCAAGCTCAGATTCTTACCTCTCCTTCTGACTGACCAGCTATAGATTGAATGTTTCAACAACACCCTCCCTGGGTTCAATTAATATCCTAGAGCAGTTCACAGAACTCAGAGGAACATTTTATTTGCTGAATCACTTGTTCATTATAAAAGAATATAACTCGGGAATAGGCAGATGGAAAAGGTACACAGGCAGGGTATGAGGAAAGGGTACCGAGCTTCCAAACTCTCTCTGGATGTGTCACTCTCCCCACTTTCTGCCTATTCACCAACACAGAATCTCTTCAAACTTAGTCCTTTTGGGGGGATTCAATGAAGATGAAGCTCACTAGAGCTTCACACAGTCGTTATTGGATTAAATCATTGGCCATTGGCAGTTGAATTCAATCTTCAGCCCACCTCCCATCTCTGCAGCTAAGGAGGGTGGGACTGGAAGTTACAACCATCCAATCACCTGGTTAGTTTTCTAAAGCCCAACTTCAGGCTTCCTAGGGGCTTTCCAAAAAAAGTCATTAACATAACAAAAGACACCTTAGAAAATTCCAAGGGTTTTAGGAGCTCTGTGCTCCTAAACACAGGAACAGTGCCAGGAACAGTGGATGAAGACCACTGTTATATATATTTCTTAATTAAGAATATATTTCTGGGACGCCTGGGTGGCTCAGTTGGTTATGCTGCTGCCTTCGGCTCAGGTCATGATCCCAGCGTCCTGGGATCGAGTCCCACATCGGGCTCCTTGCTCGGCAGGGAGCCTGCTTCTCCCTCTGCCTCTGCCTGCCATTCTGTCTGCCTGTGCTCGCTCTCTCTCCCTCTCTCTCTCTCTGATAAATAAATAAAATCTTTTAAAAAAAGAATATATTTCTTAATTAACTATATATTTCTTAATTAAATCACACTATCACAGTAAGGTGAACTATGTTGTGGATATTTCCCTTCCTTACTACTTTATAACAGTACTATGAACTGAATTGTGTTTCCCACAAGTTTATATGCTGAAGCCCCAATCCACAATGTATCTGGAGATAGACAGGGTCTTTAGGAAGTAAATTTGGTCATAAGGGAAGGATCCTAATCTGATAAGAACGTGGGAAATAAAAATAGATCTCTCTCTTTCTGTCATTCTCTCCCTCTCTGAGAAAGTGGCTGGCTATCTGCAAGTCAGGAAGCTGTCACCAGAAGCTGACCATACCAGCATCCTGATCTCAGGTCTCCTGTCCCGAAACTGTGAGAAAAGAAATTTCTGTTGTTTAAGCCAGGCCCACTTTGTTAGTATTTTGTGATGGCAGCCCAAGCAGACTAAGACAAATATACACATAGTTTTTAGACATCTCTAGTCATCTCCTTTCCTTTTTATTCCCTTATCTTCCCTTCATCCCGGACTGCTGAACTCTGTCCTGATACCCAGGGATTGCACACATTCTCTTTCTCAAAGAAAGAAACTTCCCCAAACACCTGAGGTGATGAACGGGCCATCTTGGAGCTTCTGAGAAAATGACTTATGCATGGGTATCTTCTAGATGAGATCTGGATCTTTGATAGGACACCTGACATATAAGAATGAATCTCCTAAATCACAGAGGGCCGGTGCTCTTAGCGTTTAGAAGCATACTTGGCAGATAATGGAAGGTGTTTATATGTTAACTTAAAGCATATTAGTTAGTTGAAGCATGGACAAATGCCAAAAAATGTTCCAGAACATGTGAGAAAAGAAATGAGAAGGAATGGTTGGGAAATCGCACACTCGTAGAACACAAATGATAGCTCCTTTAAAAATTTTCAGTAAGGCTTGTAAATGGTGGGTTATGGAGCCAAGAGTAACACTAAACTATCTAATTAATTATGATTTTCTTATTAACAGATTATTTTTCTTCCTACTTGTATTTCAAATACAAATTGAAATATACATCAAATTTCAATACATTGAAATGAGTTCACTTTCCTCAGCTTTCATCAAATGGCATTGGAGGGGAGTAATTTCCAAAATGTACTGAGAAAATGGTCAAAGGAAAATCGCTGAGATTTTCAATACCCAGAATAAGGTATAAAGTATTATTTCTCCTTAGGATAGAAGGTGCATTAGTATAGGCACATTAATCAGACTTATGTCATGAAAAACAGGGGAGAGAATGAACTTGGAAGGAGATGTGGAGAGAAGGATGCACTGTCTATAGCTCACGGCTTATGAGGAGTACTTACGTTAAAACAGAAGCTACCTGGAGGAGATCAAGTCTGCAGCCCTCAAAAGTTGAAACAAAACGGAGTAAACAGAACTGTAGGTTGTTAAACAACTTTTCCAAGCTGACCCCACTTGGGATGAATCCTGAACCAGAATCAAATTCTCTAGATGCCCGAGTTTAGTTTTCTTTTCCCTCCACACGATGATGACCATATCGATCCATATTCACCAAGTGTAACAGTTTTCATTTGTAGGATTTCAAGACTACATTTACTGAATGCACCTAATCCTTAAAGCAAACTAGGAAGAAAATCTAACAACAAAACTCTTCCTCCCACTTTCCCTTTCTTCTATCCCTATCTGTTACGCGCTAAAGACATTTATAGAGAATGTTACTTTCTGGGGGAAAATATGATACTGTTAGATCCCTTAGTGAATATTGGCTTAATTCCTCATCAATTAATTTGGTTTCATAAGCACTGAAGAAGGAATACAAATAGCACCTGTATTTAGAATTGATTTTCTTTCTTTTTTTTTTTTCCCCCCTGCAGTGCCTTGGCAGGGAGGGGGAAGTTGAAAGAGTGGGACTATTTGGTAAAACTCTTTGCCCTTTCCTTTTTGTAAATGTTGTCTTTTTTGTAAATGTCAAGTCCAAATTATAGGTGAGTATTGGCAGAGTTGCACAGACTATCTGAGACCCATTACAGCCTCTGGCATTTGTGCTGCTAAATTTCTAATGAGTTGCAGGTGTTTGTGATTGAATTTCGTGTTGCCTTTGTGATTGGCTCACTGTTTCACAGTCCATTAAGGCTATTTTTTTTTTCTATGTTAAAATTGTGTGATGTAAAAACTCCAGTTAAAAGACGAGGTACGTGGTCATAGTTTTTTAATGCACAGAGAAAGGACTGTATGTTTTAGACCAGTGCCAATTTTCACATCATGCATGGGGTCAGTCACCAGTTCGGAAATATATTTTAAATAGAATAGTAATGGTTTGACAGATTTCACTGAGGACTTAAGTTGGGAGATACCTTCAATAATCTTCTGCCCTTGAGGTTCTCAGCACATTAGTGTGGATAAGAATTACCTAAGATCCTTGTTTGTTTGTTTTTGCTTAAATTTTTTAAAAAAGCAGTTCTCCTCACCTTTTTCCAAGATTCAGACTCAATAGGTTTGGATGTGGAAGACAGCAATCTATATGCTAAACAGCAAGATCCTAGGTCATACCTAAGCAAGTGGTTCATGTATGATGCTTTGAAAACTGGTTTACTTCCTTTGCTTTACAGATAAGGGGTGAAGACCATAGAAAAAAGATCTAGTCATGTTTCCTGATGCTCTCATGGAAAAGGTAAGCTTACTCAGCTTCATTTCCTACTTCAGCATTATTATTATTTTTTTAGCAGATTATCCACAAGCTTGGCTGGGGGCTGTCGGGTTTAGTTAATTATCCTGGATTAGTACAGAGGTAGCATACACTATGCTTGGTCGATGAAGCCCCTATATATAAAATCTGAAATATATATTTATATATATGTATTTTTTAAGATTTTATTTATTTATTTGACAGAGAGGTAGAGAGAGAGTGCAAGAAAGCAGAGCGGCAGGCAGAGGGAGAGAGAGAAGCAGGCTCTCCTAAGCAGGGAGCCTGATGTGGGACTCAATCCAAGGACCCTGGAATCATGACCTGAGCCGAAAGCAGCCACTTAACCAACTGAGCCACCCAGGCGCCCCTGTATTTATATATTTTATAGGTTTGTATATGTGTTTGTAATCTTTGAGGAAAATAAAATGATAATGGAGAACAGTTCATAGAATGTTTGATATAGAAAAGATATTGTATTCTATGCTATGGTGAACATGGAGAGTCTACAATTTTTATATACCTGAATATCTTTCAGTATCTTACCTAGCCTCAAGATCATCATTAATTATTCCATTAATACCAACTATTTTATAGACATTTAGTGTAGTCTTTTGAGAAGTAATCGACATTTGTTATTTCAGTTTATCATCACGATAGCCTCTGGGGGCTGGCATGATTAATTTTAACCTCCTTTTGACAAATAAGAAAATTGAGACTTGGAGAGTTGATGTAAGTTGAGTAACTTGTCCAAAATCAAGGACTTGGTAAGATGGGAAGCTGGGATTGAACCCCAGAACTCTGATCCCAGAATCAGAGCCCTTGAGAATCAAGGCGCCAGTGCCTGCCTGCCACGGGTATGCAAGAACACCAACGCCGGACAGACTTCCAGGTAGCTCATTACCAGGGAGTTCTGCTTGGTAAAATGAAAACTAAACAAACACTTATTTCATTTGCCTTATCTGATTAAGTACAGCATTTTTAGATGATACCAGTGACCTTATAACTGCACATATGTAAACTCATACTGCAGTTTGATAAGCTGCAGTTATAAGTGAAGATCACACATAAATAAACCAGATTATGCATGTATATAATGCATATATATCTGTATGTATCTATTTTCTATATTTAGGGTAAGTGCATAAAATCAATAGACACACTAACAGCGGGAACAAGAGCAACACAACAGAACAGGAGTTGTGTGCTGTGTTTTATTAACCCATATTTTAATTGGGTGGTACCTTATTATGATTTTTAATTTTGCCTAAACCTCGCTATCTTGTTTAATTAAAACACTTATATGAACTCTCATGTAAATAAGTCAGATACAAGCAGTGTTGACTGAGTTTCTGATTAATGCCGGGTGTGCAGTAAGCACTCAGCAAATATTTGTTGAAATAGAGTATGTGTCAGGCAGCAACAGACAATGCCCACATACAGTATCTGTGTCAATCGTGGTCCTGGCAGGAAACAAATGTTCATCAAAAAGCTGAAGTTAATTTAGAAAAGTGAGGCATTCAGGCACTACCAATAGTGGGAAGGTATTAGAAGAGAAGCAGACTATGTCACCCCAAAGTGTGCTGCTTTGGCATGTGGATTATTTTAAGCTGAAGTCAATCAAGACCCAGCAGACTCAAGAGAAACTTCTATCTCTCCCCTAATGATCTAAAGAAATTCAGATAGGGGGCCTGGTTAAGAAAGAGAGCTACTACCTTCTATACCTTTTCTTCTGAATGGCCTATCTATATGGAAAGGCAAATATCTACTTTTGCTCTTTTTTTTTTTAAAGATTTTATTTATTTATTTGACAGACAGAGATCACAAGTAGGCAGAGAGGCAGGCAGAGAGAGAGGAGGAAGCAGGCTCCCTGCTGAGCGAGACCCCCCGATGTGGGGCTCGATCCCAGGACCTTGGGATCATGACCTGAGCTGAAAGCAGAGGCTTTAACCCACTGAGCCACCCAGGAACCATGACTTTTGCTCTTCTTATTCCCTTGTGATTCACTCCCCTCCTCTGTAGCTCTAGACCCCTATCTCATTCCTTAGCTCTGGATGGCAAATAAGCCTGAATTGCCTAACGGCCTTTGGGTCTCATATTTTTATGGGGCTCCCATATGTATAATATTAAAAATTTGTTTTTCACCTGTTAATCTGTTTTATGTCAGTTTAATTATTAGAGCAGCCAAGGAACCTAGAAGGGGAAAAGGAAAATTTTTCCAGTCCTACACATTACTAACGCTGAAAAGACAAGAGGGAGGAAGAGAATCAGGAATAGTGCCTGATAAGAGTTGGGGCTTGGAAAAGAAGAGGAGCTGCCAGGCAGAAGCTGCTACCATAGTCAACTAGGGAAGAAACCACAGCCGGACAGGAAGAGGATAGGGGCCCGACAGGAACAGGAAGTTCCACTCATTGTTGGAACCCAAAGAGAAACAAAGGAAAAGTGAATCTAGGTGATACATGTCATGGACGCCAGTCTCAGCAAAGAGCAGAACAGAGAAGGTTGAAGAATGAGGTGAGGTGGAAGCAAATGGAGAATACGCTCTGTATTATTTCATTCTGTCTGCTCAACTATAATGTATCTTAGTCATTTTCCCCACTTTAAAGACAGGGGAAAATGACTCAGAGAAATAAAGTAAGTAAAGCTCATTCAGAAATGGGGGAAGCTACATAAGGGTGAAATCTGTGACCTTCAGAGACAGTGGTTCGTACTCCACTATTTGATAATATTTTTATTTTTCTAATATTATCACAACAAATTTATATTATGTCAGCTAATACCTAGACACTGAGGGAAAATGTGCTTATCAGGGAAGTCAGAGTCCATGCTCTCGCTGAGATTACTGTCTAGGAAATGAGAAGACAGAAAATAATACAAACGGATAAATGAATGGATAAATAAAAAATACAAATGGAAAAGATCATTTTAGATGGTGATCAGGTGCTATAAAGACGGTGCAATGTGGTTTTCCTGTGATAGTGACGGGGAGAGACTGCTGAGGATTGGGTGAGCAGGAAAGGACTCTGAGGTGAAACTATTTAAGCAGAGACCTGTAGGATACGAAGAGGCTATGAAGAAGGCAGCCTTTTAAAATCTGACAGAAAAGTGCTCCAGGCTGAGGAAACTGCAAGCACAATGGCATTAAGACAGGAGCAAGCTTGGTGTGGTCATGTGAAGACAGCGTAACAATGGCAAAAAGCCGTGTGTTTGGAGCATAGTGAATAAGGACAGTGACCCAGGAGGAGGTGGAGGGGAGATAACAGGGCCCTGGGACGAGTTTGGGTTGCATTCAGGGAACAATAGAACTCCTTGGGAGGATTTTGAGCAGGGGAATGATGCCATCTGATTTATGTTTTTAAAAGATCGCTTGGGTTTCTGCATTGAGAATGGATTATAAAAGGGCAAAAGAACAGGCTTGGAGACCAGTTAGGGTCATAGCAGTGGATATGTAAGGAGTGAATAGAATTGGGATGTATTCTTTTTTAGCGGCAACATTCTGGTGTGAATAGTATGAAAAAGAGAGAGAGAGAGAGAGAAAGTAAAATAATCACTACAGTTTTGGTTTGAGCAACTGGGTGAGTGGCACTGTCGTTTACTGAGACAGAGACTGGCACGTTTGTGGGTGAGAAAATAAGGAGTTCCGATTGGCGTATTTTGTTCCAATGCTTATTCAATAGCCATGTGGATATTTTAGGCATTCAGAAAGGTCGCTTTTAGCGATAACAGCCAGGGTCACTGGTGTGTCAATGGAGTTTAAAGCTATGAGATGGGGACTGGTTGTGGGTACCCAGACAGAGAGAGTGTTCACAGAGCTGAGCAAGCTTCGCACACGACTGAAGCAAAATTCAAGTGCTTTTTATATACGGCATTCTTTTTGGTGCCTGCATTCCAACTGATGGCTGAGGAAGATTTTATTTTTCACTAGAATGTATTTAGCCTTTATGTTGGTGGTTTTCAAATTTATTATTGTTATCATTAGAAATGTTTTGCAAGCCAAATCTTGTGAAGGAAAACACTATGTAAAATATATTGAAATGTTAATTATATAAAGCTGGGTGATAGGTACACGGGGTTTATTATAATGTTCTCACTGCTTCCAAATATGTTTAAAACTTTCCATGAAAAAAAGCTAAAAGAAGTCAAGAGTACAACTGTTCTGTTTGAAGCAGGGGATGGACAATCTCAGGCGGGTCTACTCATCACTTCGGCTGCAAGTCGATAGAATTCCCATAATTCCTCAGAACAAACTTTAAAATTCCTGCCATCGATGAACAGTTTTGAAATCTCTGGGATAAAATAATAATTATGACCAGGAATATTACACAATTACCATGGAAAATACTTTACAATTATAATTATATTAATGCTTATGACAGTCTTACATGATGGGTACTGCTAACACCCCCATTTTGCAAATGGAGTCACTGTGGCTTGGAGAGGTCATGTAATTGGCTCAAGTTCAAGTAGCTGGTAATTGGAGGAGCCGTGATTTAAGCCCAGGCCGCCTGACTTCACGTTAATAATGACATTAATTACAGCAGTTGACACTCAAATTAACTTCAACCTCAAAAATATAACAACCCAAAATTCAATCAGTCCTTTATTAAGGATGAGAATTGTCCAGTTAACAATAGTGAAGATGTTACATTCTGTCTATGCATTTCTTTACATCACAAACTTTCTCCGCATTGTGTTTCTCAGAGCCACAAATATTACTCTTTTCTCTATTTACAAAATATTAGTTCTGAAAACGACTGTCGAATAGAATAACAGTGACTGGCATTTATTCCTAACCTGGTGACAGCAGAATACAGAAGTTCAAAGAAATGATTAATTAACTCAATGATACACCCACCATGTATAGTAACACCAATTCAAAGACATTTGTATCGGGTTGCTTTTTCTTGACTAGACTATTATCACTTTATTTGAGCTGAGATTTATGTCCAAATCAGGGAAAACTTTGATCCTAATTTTTTTTGGAGATCAAAGTTTCACATGTAACACTATGCTTTACAAGGTCTCAGTGCAATGCATACTGTTCTAAAGTATGAAACTAATGTGAAAGAATAATTCGCTTTGGTGCTGGGAAATGTAACTGTTAGATATGCAGGTTCTCCAGCAATCCATTGTAAATAACAATCTAGTTGAAATACGGAAAGAAAAGCGAATCTGCTATAACAATACACCTCAACTCATTCCTTTCCTTTTTCTCATATTAGCCTTTTGCTCCTAGATTTTAAGAGACCAGTTTGCCTGGTGTGCGTGTGTGTGTGTGTGTGTGTGTGTGTGTAAGTAAATTTGTTTGTGCACTTCATTGTTTTCTCCTAGTTTTTTGTTGGGGAAAAAGGAGAATGTCAAAGCTATTTTTATAGTCTTTCTTCTTCTTATTTTTTTTGATTGCTAAACGATGCAGAATATATATTATTATCTTTTTAACATAGGCTCAATTCATGTGTAAGATCCAAGCAAATACTATAAACACCCTGTCACTTCCAACCTCATAGTTCCAGCCAGAATGACTTTTTAAATTATGGTGATCACAGTAGAACTTTGATTCTTCAGTTGTGAAATGAGGTAGAGGATCCCTTCCCATCCAAACTAATTACATCATAATTTTCTCTGAATATTGATTTTGAAATAAAATTACACCTTTCTAGTCTACATGACTCTGTGGCCTCTTTCTCTCTCTCTCAATCTCTCTCTTCCTCCTCCTATTTTCTCCACCCTTTTCTTTCTCTCCCTCATCCTCCTTCTAGTTCCTTTTCCTTATATCTCTGTTTTTTTCATTCCCTCTCTACCTCTCTTCCCTCCATCATGGTGTAAAGGACTACAGAAGGATAGATTTACATAGACACAGCAATGATTCAAAATTATTCAAAGATAAAATATTTTTTATTATTCATTTTGAATAACAATATTTAATACAGTCTGTTTATATGGCTGTTAGTTACTAGGTCTATGCTTAGAAGAATATCATATTAAAATAATTAATAAATAATGTTAACATTTCAAAGTTTATACTTTTGGATATAAACCACTGCAACAAGAGAGAGCAGATCTGAAATTCTACTCCTTCTGACCTAGATGTCTAAACTAAAGTAAATAGACACCAGCAAAGAATAGGAATACTTAACAAACAGAAAGCAGGTCATGATCTTTGACCTGAGTCTTTGAAAAGTTTAGCTTCTAAGAAAAAAGGAAGTAATGTCCAAATATAAACAGAAACTTTTGTATAGTTTGGTAAGGATATTCTTCATGCTTCAAAGATATAGTCACATGGGGAAAGGTGAACCCATTAAATCTGGGAAAATCGAACCAATCTCCTTCAACTTGGAGAGAAACAGATATAAAGAATAGGTAGAATGGGTACCCCATCTAATTAGAACTATTTTGGAAATGACTGCTTGGGAGAGGTAAAAAGAAATGAAGAACATTAATACTTAGTGCAGTCTTTCTGTCAGGCAACAGCATGTAGATTATTCTGAATAACAAAGAAAATGCGAATCTTTTTTTTGTGTGTGTGTGTTGTTATTTTTAGAAAATGTGAATCTTAAGGAAACATCACAGAATTAGAGTGCTCCCATTCACAGAAAGTCAACCAATAAGACTAAGAAAAAGAGAAGAGTGCAGGTCCTCCAAGCAAACATCTCTAGTTAAACTCTCCTCTAGTAAACCTTCAAAGTATCTTGTGACTTTTCACCCTATATGTGTTGATTTAAGAAACAACAACAAAAAAAACTAGGATTAGCCGGAATCTAAAGATTAGTTTGAAAAGAACTGCTGTTCTTAAAATAAGTCATTGATGAATGTGGTATGATCTTCATTTTTTTTAGTTCTTTCACTTTTATTTTCAAAAGCTTTATAATTTCCCACATATATACCTTGTGCTCCTCTCTTATATTTATTCTTGGGTATTTCATAATTTTGATGCTATAGTAAAAAGCATCTGCTATAAAATTTTACTTTCTAGGGGTGCCTGGGTGGCTCAGTGGGTTAAGCCTCTGCCTTTGGCTCAGGTTACCATCCCGATGTGGGATCGAGCCCGCATCAGGCTCTTTGCTCAGCAGGGAGCCTGCTTCCTCCTCTCTCTCTGCCTGCTTCTCTGCCTACTTGTGATCTCTGTCAAATAAATAAATAAAATAAAATCTTTAAAAATACTTTAATTTCTAACTTTTTATTAGTGCTATATGAAGTAAATTGTGTTCAGCAAATTTGTTAAGTTCAATAATTCATTTTAATAGTGCACTTGGGATTCTTTTGAATTTTCTAAACCTGCTCATATCACCTGCAAATAATGAGTTTCATTCCCCCTCCCCCTCAAATTCTTATGCCATATATTAGTTGGCTTATTGGTTTTGTCTTACTGTCCTACAAGCATCTCAAGTTACTTACAAAAAAGGAATGGTGGTCCTGGGCACCTTGTTTTATTCCTATTTGAAAGACGAAACCATTCAAAATTTCCAGTGAAATATATAGTTTATATTTATATACAAATTATTTAATAATATATAGTATAGATTCTTTTTTGTAGATTTTCAATCCATATTAAGAAAATTCTTTTCTTAATTTTTATGGATTCTCTTTTTCATAAAAATCTACTGAATCTTATCAAATGTTTCATCAAGCATCCGAATTGGATTCAGATATAGCATAAATTTGGTATTAGGAGCTAAGAATTTAAAAGCCGATAAAGATTCCTACAGTAGCCATTTGTGCTTCAACTTTTTTGGTATGTAACTATTAAAAATTAAAGAAACAATTTCTTTAATTGTTATTAGAAATTTACTATATCTTCTAGTGTTAGTTTTGTTCATTTTTATTTCTAGCAATATATCTTTAAAAATCTATATTTTAAATCTACATTTAGTTATTGATAATATGTCATCTAGTTTTGGTAATTATAGCACTTTTAGCAATGTCTTTTTAAAATTCTTAATATCAGCCATTTGTACCTACTCCATTCTTATTGATCAGTATTCCTAGAAGGATATTTATTTTTATTAGGCTTTTCAAATATCCAACATTTGTATTTGTTTCCTGTATTATATATTTATTCCCCTTTTTTAACATTTTTATCTTTATGATTTCCTTCATTCTAATTTTCTCGTATTTGATTGTCTTTGTATTTCCAACTTCTTGAGTTGGGTGCTTAGCTTATTTTTCCTGCTTTCCTTCTTTTTTAACGTATGAATTTAAGACTATACTTTCCTTCTAGATGTATATGCACCTTGATTATCATTTAGTTAAAAATATTTTCTGTGGCACCTGGGTGGCTCAGTCAGTTGAGCGTCTGACTGTTGATTTCGGCTCAGGTCATCATCTCGGGGTTCATGAGATGGAGCCCTGGGTCAGGCTCTACACTTGGTGGGGAATATGTTTCTTTCCCTCTCTCTCTGCCCCTCCCCTTGCTTGTGCTCATTCACTCTATATAATAAAATATACTTTCTAATTTTCATTTTAATTACTAATCTTATCCTGGATTATTTAGATACAAAGTTTCCAGTTCCTAACATATAGGCATTATGTGGTTATGCATTTACATTGATTCTAACTTAATATATTTTAGTCAAAGTGTTACCAGCTAGACCCCAAGACCTGACCTTTACTGTCCACCTGTTTTTACTCATCAATCTTTGTCCCATATTTTTCCTTAAGCTCATCTTTCTACCTCATGTCTTAACACAGGCAAATGGAAACTGAGTCAGCCATCAAGGGATAGTGACTGCCCTGATAAGACCTCAGCTAGCCCAGACTGTCCAGACCAGTTTGAGTGTAACCCCTGACTCACACCTACACAGATGGACCATGCAGTGACCTCTAGAATGACCAACAACCACCTTTACCTCATTATAATAATATAAAATCTCCACCCAAGGAGGAGCACAGACCTCATTTACATAACACACATGTACATAACATACAATGCATATATAGGTATGTTTCCTTAAGGCACATGTGTGGCCATATGCCTGCCTCTACATATGATGACAAAGCTTTCCTATCTAAATATTCATTCTAACCCTAAATAAAAGCAATCTATTCTCCCTTGCTTGGGGAGTCATGGCTTTGGAAGTTATTCCCATGATATACTTATTTGCTGCAAATAAAGCTTACTTTGTGTGACAACTCCACCTGGTGTATCTGTGACTCACCAAGGAGCGAATTCACATTGGTTTAGTTGCTTAAGAACATTCTCTATGTGATTTTAATTCATTAGAATTTTTCACTGGACTATTTGACTTAGCATATTACAGATATCTGGAAATATTTTATATGTGCTTGTGCTTGAAAAGATGTATTTGCAATTGTGTGCAGTGTTCTCTATGGATCAACTGCCTCAATATTGCTAATTGTAATGATTCAGTAATCATGATCTGGAAAATGAAATTTGAAAGGTGGTCTGTGACTTTTACTTTATCACTGGAACACATGAAGATTTGGCCTTTGGAGGGATCCTTAACACTAAGTCAAAAATCTTATTCTGGATCCAAGATAAATGCTATGTACTGACTGAGGACCTGAAATTCATTGTTAAATTAATTAACTGAGTAATTTATAATTGAGAGTAGGCAGTAGTTAACAAGATATAGCTGACTCAGAGGAGTTTACATTAAATTAGTTTTTATTTTGCTCAAGTACACCCATTAATAATTCTTTCAGGAAGCCTCCATAAAGAATAAGCTCCCATCTCCCAGAAACAATGCCCTGCTTCTAAGGTACAATTTTCCATACTTACAGATGAATTTTTCTCCTGCCACTCCTTGAGAAGCCAAACCCCCAGGCTATTCTAAGGGCTAGTTCTCAAATTATCAACCTCTGAACACTTTCAGAATCCCCAAAACCCTTCCAGAACTATAAAACTCTTGTATGTTCTTGGCTATAGGTACTTTCAGAAATCTGATACATATCTTTCTATCTTTTAGGAATTTTTAACATTCTAGGCCCACAAATGGTATTCTCTGTATCTGAGTACTATTTATTAATTTCAAATAAATGTTAATGTTAAGAATTTTGGAAAGAAGGATAGGCTTGTGAGCTCAAGCATCCATCTGGATCCCTTCTCTAGATTTTTGCTTTTTCTGAAACCTAACTAGTATCTCTTAATGAGAAGTAGAGAATTTTCCCTGGTTACAAAGACTCACTATCCAGGGTAAAGTGCAGCATGGATGTACTGTCATAGTTATTCAAAGTGGTGAAGAGAATCAGGATCTACCACCCCCCAAAAATACTACTTTCATATATGGATACTTTATGCTTAAGGTCACTGGGAATCAACAAACGCAGAAAGAAGTCTTCTCGGAGCTTCCTTTATCTGATTAGGAGCAGAAACTTGTGAGAAATGAAGAATGCCATAATTTCTCTTTCTCTGGGGAAGTTTTATTGCCATGAAAAAAAATGGAAAGTCAGCACCAACATGGGCCTGCACAAACTAACTCTACTAAATAACCATTATCTTCCATTAGTATTTCCCCATATATTTGCCTTCCTGACCCTAGAAGCTCAAAACTCTCTTTTTTCTTGACATTTCTCCACAAATGGATTGTCCTTTGTTAAAAAATGGATTATAAACCTCCAGATCTGATGCCTCTTTGTAGTTTTCATTTCACTTCTGTGATGCCTGACATATGCATATGAAATAACCATTTTTCTCCTGTTAATTTGCCTTTTGTCAGTTCTATTTGCAGGGCCCTAGGCAATGAACCTAAGAGGATGGAAGAAAAAGTTTTTTCTCCCTGTCAGTAGTATAGCCACAGTGCATGAAAATATAGGTGAGTTAATAAGTACTTACAAACTTGCAAAGTGGGTGGCGTAGTTATATCTCCAAATATAGGCTACTGGGCAAGAAGTGTAGATAATTTTAGGAAAGGAACATGATGGAAGCAGTGGAAATAGGATAGGAAATTAAAGGATATATTTAAGAGTTAGTGGCTGGATCAGTTTGCCTAGAACAAAGGTTTGGAAAGAAAGGAATGTATGAGGCTAGTAAACTGGGATCAAGCTGTCTGAACTGAAACACGTCATTCCCTTGCATAAAACACTCATCTTCATGTAAACAACAAAATACCAATCCTGTTATTATAAGCGTCTCTATAATCTGGTCAACTGTCTACGAAGCAGAACTTCTGATTCTCCTCTTAAAATAGATTGTAACTATTTCATAGTACTTAACAAAGCAATAATGTTTTAAAATTTTTTATTGTATTTAAATTCAACTAATTAACACAGAGTGTATTATTCATTTCAGAGGTAGACCTCAGTGATTCATCAGGTGCATATAACACCCAGTGCTCATTACATCAAGTGCCCTCCTTAATGTCCATCACTCATTTACTCCTCCATCCATTTCCCCTCCAGCAACCCTCAGTTGGTTTCCTATAGTTAAGAGTTTCTTATGGTTTATACACAGAGAACAACTTAGATTGCAATTGAAAGGAATTTTTCAAAACATTAAACTCAAACTAAAGACATACGAGTAACTAAGACTATAAAAGTAAATGTGAGGGTTTGAAAATCAACCTCCTATTTATATACCTATCTCCCATGTAGAATTTTAAGGTAATTGATACAGATGATTCTTCTTCCAATTATAAATCTCAAAATCTTTTACAATGAGTTTTTACAAATTTGTTGCAACTTTGTGTAGTAAAAGTCACTGAATTAAGAGTTAGAAAGTCTGTACTCTAATTCCCGTAATTAACTGGGTGATTTCCCTTACCTCTTTTATGTACCTATATTATTCTTAGGAAATGGGTCTGAATAAAGCCATGTGTATAAGCTGTTTTGATGTTTAAAAATATTTTATATTTTTACCTATCTTATTATCTCAACATACTGGTATTTAAATTCTTTTTTTAAAAAAGATTTATTTATTTTTATTTTAGAGTGAGAAAGCCTGTGCATGTGCATGTGTGAGTGGGGGAGGGGCAAAGGGAGAGAGAGAGACAGAATCCTCAAGCAGACTGCTGGCTGAGTGCAGAGACCGATGCAGGGCTCTATCCCAGGACCCTCAGATCATGACCTGAGCAGAAATCAAGAGGTTGGTGCTTACCCACTGACCCACCCAGGCACTGAAACATACTAACGTATTTAGGAAATGGTAATCATCATATTAAAAATTGGAATTTTGTTATCAGAAATATCTTCAAAGACTTCTGATTTTTACGTACCTTCTGACATACCATATAAGTTTGGGTTGATAAATTAATAAATTAGGGCTAATAAATAAATAAATAAATAAATTTTATATTATTATATTTGGTGTATTTTTAATTCTTACTTAAAAATCTCTTTCCCACCTTGATATTTTTCAAAGAAGGCTATCATATTGCTCTTTTTGTTCATTAGGGGCTGTTTTTGGAGCCTTGGCATATCCTCGTTAGTTGGGTCATGACATATCATCCATATTCTGTATTTGTGAATGTGAGTTGGGTCGATCCTTTGCACCTTGTATCAGGATCCTCTTTTATAACACCAGTGATATCTACTCTACATCCAGACCATACTTCTGGTAAAGACTTTGGCTTTTAATAAGTGGATGTTGATCAAGGTATTTTGACCTGGATCACCAATATTATTTTCAGCTCATTTTTTTCAGCTATTTGCACAAGATAAGTAGTGTGTCTGCTCACATCAACAACAGCCAGAAGGGAAAAGATATGTTCTGTTTCTCACCAGAGTCCCTTCAATGAGATGTCAATCAAAGTATGTGAGTGGAGTTGTCAGTACTCACATTAAGATTGAAATAAACATTAAACTCTACAAAACAATAAAGACAAGCTGGAGAGGTACCAGCAAGTCATTGGTTTTAATCATGGTCAGATTAAATATTCATTTTGACAATCTAAAAAAAAAAAAAATACATCTTAGGGAAAAAAGCAAATAACACCAACAAAAAAACCTCTTGCTTTTCAGGCCTGTCCTCTGAGGATCAAGGGAGGAGGGACTGGCAACTGTTCTTAAATGCCACCTTAGCAATGGTAGTTTGCAAATACAGAGCATTTATTGTTTGATTTTTGCCTTCCTTACAACTTAAGTTTGGCAGAAACCCTACAGCATATTCTCAGGGAAAAAAGAAAAAAAAAAACTTAGACATTTCAACCATCTGCCAGATATACCTATCAAATTATTCATTTCTCAGGCTGCTTAAGGTTATTTAAATTCATAGCTTTTCAAACTACTGACAAGGTTTGCACACTGTGAAGAAAATGAATATTGTTAAGGGTTAAATGGACAGCTTCACACTTTAAATGCATTATAAATTCACCCCAGGCACTCTCCTACTGATTTTTCTCTTTATTATTTTATTTTACAATCAACGACTCTTCATAATTGTGGCCCATGCTGACAATCGGCATGACAACGGATAGATTCAAACAAAACTGACCCAGGTACAGGACAATAGTTGCATCATACCACCAACGAAAGAGATTTCACATAAATTTTAGATATACAAACAGTGCTTCCAGGAAGAAAGACACATGAAGTTGAATCCACATTTTTGCCTTCCTGGGCATATATATCCTACTCTGTGCAATTTGCATGACTTGACATGAAGACAGGCTAGATCATCTTTAGAAGTGGTCATCATTAAAATGCAGGCTGTCTATCAAGAGAAATAGTCTCCCAGAAATCAATACCTCAAAAACCCTTGTGGCTAACTGTTCTGCAAGACACTTTCAAATTTTTATAATGCTGGAAAATAGTGTAGAGGAAGTAGAGGTACCATTTCTTTGATTTCTTTTTATCACATTCTGTCAGTCCTCGATCAAGTTTCATAACTCAAAGACATACATTTACTGCCAGGTGTAGTTCAAAGAGATGTTGACCTTTGATTTACAAAACCCTTTAGATTTACTCTATGCTTTTTCTGAGAGAGTCTCCCTTTCTATCTACCACCAGTGTAATACAAACAAGAAAAAGCCTGCTGAGTTCGGGACCACTCAGGATGGATCTGGGCCTTACGACCCTGGTGGCCAGCGGGCCATCCTTCACGATCCTTCCTCTTGTGGCTTGGTTTGCAAAACTGGTTTGGTTAAGAGATTGCAAAGTATTTTAATAAAGTTTGATGCAAAGGGGCAGTTGTGCTCTGAGCGTCTGACCAGGATGACGTGTCTGTAAACAGTTATGCTTGGACTACAGAATTTGGATTGTAGGGTGACTGTGATAAAAACCTTGCTCTTTCCTGTTAGATACGCTTGGCAAAAGACATCCTGGTCTCATTTCAGAACTAAATGAGTCAGTGTAGGCCAGTTACTTTCCTTTTCCGAGTCTTGGTTTTTCTCGCCTGTAAAATAGGGTTAATAATTCTATCTAGGTCATAGAGTTCCGGATGCAATAAATGAGATGCTGTATTCTAAGGGCTTAGATCCATGATTTTGTAGGGCTGGCAAATGACTGTTGAAAATAAGAGCTGTGATATGAGAGTTGATATGATATTATAATTTTATCAACATAATGGATATAATGATAGCTGGTAGTTGTAAGGATAGTTCTGACTGGTTTTATGTAAAACAGAGTTGGATTCTTCATTTATGAATTATGAGTATTGCTCATTTATTGGTAATCCTCGAGTTCAGATACACAGAAAGTGGAAATTGTTTTCATTTTTCCCTCTGTCCCTTGAAACACGATCACAATTATGAAGAGCTAAGTCTAGGCGAGCTCACACAAGTCTGAAACTAAAATACTGTCCCTTTGCATGGAAAACAATAGAAAATCTTGTGGTTATAATAGCACTATTAAATCAAAATACTCAAATTTCATATAAAATATGCAGTGTTATATTAGATATTGTTGTTTCAGGAAAATTTGGAGAACTTAGAGGATGAGGAAAAAAAAAGAGATTTCTACAAAGATTGGGGACATTTGGCCACTTGCATTGGACTTGGAGTTTAGAGGCAGTGGAGCATACACAAAGAAGGGTCTGGCATCAAATGTCCTGAGTTTGGATTCTGGCTTCATCACCTGAGGGTAGCTGGGACCACAAGAAGATTCCCCAATATCTCTGGGTCTCAGTTTCCACATTTTCATTACAGGGATAATAATAGCTTTCACCTCCTGAGGTTTTTTATTAAGAGGATTCCATAAGTTTCTATTTTTTAAGCGTATGCAAGACAATGACAACCAATAAGGATACTAGCCAACCCAATGTAGTTCCTCCATATGCATTGCCCAGAGGATGTTTGGTGACATATTTAAAACATAAGCAATGCAGTAGTTGAATACTCTTAAAATGTTCAGACCAGAGATTATGGTTAATGATCATCTTCGAGATAACAAGGAGAGAAGGATAGATGTTCTCTTCCACCCTTGAGCTTTAACAGTATGCTTAATGCAAAGCAATCAGGCTTTGATTAGACACAAATAGGATTTTCTAAACCTGAAATACGTTGTACACTGACATGGGTTATTGAAGGAGGAAGCAGAATTTCCTTCTTTGAAGAAATTTAAAAATGAGATTGTTAAACGTGAGAAGGATGCTTTTGAAGTTGATTATATCTGAAGCCCCAGGGACAAAAGATTAGACTATCCACCTTTCCTCCTTACAAATCATCTTTAGCAACACAACGAAGGCTGATAAGACTTAGATCCTAGGACTGTTCTACCCCATATCCTTGGACTGAGAATGAGGACACAGACCCACATTTAGATTCTGAATACCAGCAGTCAGAGTGGAACGCCAGGCCAATGTAGGCTGAGGGCTTCCTCCCAGAAGCAAGTGCATTACATGATTGCAGGCAGGACCAGGAAGCAGGGTTTCTGTCGTACTTATCCATTTTATCCCACCTTCATCCCGTCCCAAACCATACACAGCTTATAAAAATACACTTGATTCAACAAGATGAAAACAAGCTAAAGATAATTAGGTGAGACTTTCTGGACTTTGGGGAGATAACTTCATAGAGAGAGTCGGAGATGAGATTACTGCCAACAGATATTGGCTGTGCGATTTTGCATAATGGACAGAGGTGGATGCTGAATTTTCTAACAGCTATCCAAAGGTGGAAAACATAGTTATATAATTTGGGAGTCCAAAAAGTCAAAACAAACATGCCAATAAAGAAAAAAAAATAATGCAATTTGGTTAAAGCAATATGATTCCCGTTTCTAGGTTCAAAGGGAAAGTCTTCTTATGAATTCTCATGAAGAACTCACTGGACAAGGTGGTGAGAAACAGCCCCCAAGGCCACTCTCCAGAGCTCATGGAAATGGATCTCACAGAGCTGGCCAATTCTTACGATGTCCTTCAATGTTGGCTAATGGTGGACAAAAAAAGCCAGTGTAACATAGTCATGATCACCGGACTCCAGGCAAGGGCTGGTCTCTCAGCAAGTGGCAGAGCTCCAGTACGTGGCTAGAATATACAGGCCATTCTCTCTTCCCTGGTCACAAGAAGGGAACAAAGCAGAGATGCAGTCCTAATAGCATTAGGGAATATTTCAGATGATAAAAAATAGGGACTAAGATAGAAGAAAGAAGACAGAGACCCAGTTATCTAAACTGGGGCACAAAATGAAGTTGGTGTCTGAGGAACATTGCCTAGTGATAGACCTGAAAGCCAGACCTGAAAGTCAAATCAGTGTGACAGATTCTAGACTGGTGGCTCCACAGTCCTGCCTGGGAGGGAACTTGGAAGGCCATTGTGATTCAAGTGAGAGTAGGGGTTCCAATAAACTTGGAGGCTGAGGTCAAGCAATCCTCGCTGGAGAAAGTGGCGACATGTTATTGTAAGTTATTATGAGATTACTTGTTCAGCTTTTTTCTCAAAACAAATCGAAAAATCTCAGCGAACTCAAAGATAGAATATTCTAAGTGGACAGGAACACATTACAATTTTTCTGAAGGCAATTTGAAGTTTTTCCTCTGTCATTAAGCTTGTTTTGACTACTCATCTTGAATCTCCAATAATTTGGCTCTGACTCCAGGATATGAAGCTGTTTAGGAAACCCTAACCTTCCTCATATCTTTATTTCTATTATGGTTTCAATTTGCTTTATAGCCCTTAAGTCTTTACTTTTTGCTACTTTATTGCTTCCCTTTCTTGTCACCTCTTCAAACTTTGACCATGTTATTCTTGCTTACAATATAGGACAATGAAATTTATTTATGAATGTGGATGAAAATATGACTTCATCTGTTTTCTATCAGCTTCTATATAGTCATCCTCAGTATTTTAATTATCCCCAGGTGCTTTAGCATATTGTGGTAGGTTGTGCAGAAATTAAGTAACACAAGCCAATAGGTACAACAATAAAGAAAAATAAGTTTATCTAACATATTGAAAAACTATTTATCTCTTCTGAGGACTGATTTAACAAAAACAAAATGGAAAACTCAAATATCTATTTTGAAATTTGTGTCATTACATAGGTGACACTGGTAGCAAGGGAAATCATTTTGTGCTTTGGAAAACAATTCTCTGCTGCTACTTTCTTCTTCTTTGTGCAAGAAAATTCCCCTGAAGGTATTCAGATGAGGGTGAAGTTCAATAACATTTGGAGTCGCCTGACTTGGTGTCAGTTTGAAACTTTGGATTTCTAAATAAAATTGACAAAGTCATTTATAGAAACTTCACATTTTTATCCTTGGGACTAATAGCAGCAGGGAAAAGAAGCATCTAACCAGCGAGACAGAAAGAAAGGTCTGCAGATGCTTTGTGATTTCTAAATGAAAATAATGGAAGATGAAAGCAAATCTTCATTTTGTCTCATTTGTGATGCCTAATAATTATGCTTGAGGAGATAAAAATACTCATTGAACAAAACATTTAAAAATTCCATAGGCTAAGCCCTGCCAATGCAGACTTACTACATTTCCTTATTAATACTTTTAGAAAAGGACTTTCTGTCTGACTTTTCCCTGAAAATGGCTTGAGTCTGGGCTATTTTTATTTTTTTCCTGGTAATTCATTTATTCTATATTGAACAGCATTTTACAATTACCATTATTATATTCAAGGAAGGCACTGTGGAAGATAGAATAAAAAAGATGTGGTGTCTATTTTGTCCATAAATAAGGGACAATATATTCTTACCTTTGCAACCTACATACTTAGCATACTACTTGTCATAAAGTAGGCATCCAAATTTTGTTGAATTTTAATGAAAAATCTCAGTCTGTAAAGGACAGGAATAGTGATCATATGCTAAGAAAAATCTGTAATAGTATGCAGGAACACAATGAGGACACAGAGAAAGAGGTTCACTCTCTTACTTTGAGAAGTCAGGGAAGGCAGATAAGATGATGATTGAGCTGAGTTTTAGAGGAGGTGTAGGTGATTGTCCATGAGGGAAGGAGAGAGAAGGTTGGGTCACAGGGGACCAGGGTATGCGAAAGGCTTGTATAGTAAACCCATCTTGTGTTGTATCATTGGCTTCTAAGATTTAGAAGGTTATCTTCTAGAGCAAAGTGAAAATAATAGCCTTATCATATCTGAAGAAAGATGGAAGATGTTTAAAAAGAATAAATAGGTAACACGATATTCAAGACAGCAGGAAAAACACAAACTGAAACAAGTGAGATGACATTTGCAAGTACTGACAAGAATTTTTAAATTGTAAATCCAAGATCTGTTGGATAAGGCAATAAAATGGAAAGCCTTTCTGGAAGACATTTTGTCAAACTAACTTGCCAACCAAAAACACCTTTGACCCCAGCAATTCCATTTCTAGGAAATATAATTTAGGTATCCACCAATATTTACCTAACAACACCATTAAATATTTATTTATAAAAAGGAAAAAGCACATAAAATATCCACCAGTAATGGTCAAGAAATTTGAATACTTCATCTAAAGAACTATTATCCAGCACTTACAAATCATGTTTTTGAAAGCATTCGATGGCAGAAAAGTTTGTTCAAAACATACTATTTTTTGAAAATATTTATTTATTTGACAGAGAGAGAGAGAGAACACAAGCAGGGGAGCAGCAGGCAGAGGGCGAGGGAGAGGCAAGCTCCCTACTGAACAGGGAGCCTGATGTGGGACTTGATCCCAGGACTCTGGGATCATGACCCAGGCCAAAGGCAAATGCTTAACCAACTGAGTCATCCAGGCATCTCTCAAAACACAATATTAAATGAACATAAAAGCATACAGAACCGCATATATGCAATGACATCAATGTATTGTAATATCTACTCTATTCAGCCAATGGCAACAGTCTTGGCTTTGGACTGGCAACCAAACTCATGAGGCAAGCTTTTGTTCCCCCAGAACTAAGATTATGTTGTGTTAAGAAAGGATATAAAACAGGTAACACAATAAACCCTGTGTACTTGGATACCGAAGAGTCTCCCACTAACTACCCCCTAAATTCTTACCTCCCTCTATGTGTGTATCACATTTCCAATCAAGGGCTGGGGCTATGTCCTATCTTCTTGAACTGGTCTGGATCTTTAAATGCTTACTGGTGTTCTGGAACTTTGAGTTGGCAGCTTATGCTTCTTCCTTCTTGGAACTTGACTGCCAAGAAGCTGCATGAACAGCTTCACATGGTGAACCAGCTGATTAGCCATTTCAGCTAATGCTACATGGCAGAGATGTAATTCCCTCCTTCCTTGTCCAGGTAATAAATAAATGGTGCTTATTTAAATCGTTAAATTTTGTTACACAGCAACAGAAAACCCAAACAAAGGACAACTTCATAGTGTTAAGATCTGAGTACTCCTCACTGTGACTTCTGAATGTCTCATCCACTTCATCTAGTTTGCCTTTAGGATCTGTACAGACACAAATTCTAGGCTGGTTGGGTATCAACCACATAAGTTCAGGAATGCCAACATACCTGTGATATCTTCAGCTTTTGTGCCTAGTTATGTGGTCTCTTGAGGGACACATGACCAATTTCCATTCCTAGAATAACCGTATCTCATAAGTATCATGGCTCAATAAACAACTTGAAGAAATGTCAAGTACTTGATCCTGTATATGCCACCTTAACTAGATTCTCATTTTTCTGGGATCTTATTATATACTCCAATAAGTTCCTTGAATTACCATTAAAGGAGTATTCAATTAAAGGACAGATCCTCAATTGTCTTGAGGTACAGGAAAGCCACGTACTACTGTTTATCCTTTCTTCATATCTAGCTAGCCATATTTATATTGAAAAAAGACCAGAAGATAAAATATACATGTCATAGTCAATGGATTGTTGGTGATGTTTTATTTGTTTACAAATGTTCCATTTATTTAATATAATAATGTAATAAAACTTAGGTCACTTTGGAAAATGCAATGGGAGTCAATTTTTAGGCTTCTTCAGGCTTTTACTGAGTGGTCTCTCTAAAACAGAAGGCCAGATACATTTTTTTCAGGGGGGGTTCACTCATTTCTCTGACTGTATACTTATATATATATGTAAGTATATACATACATATATATACATATATATGGTAAATACCATATATTTATATGGTCAGAGAAAATTAAAAAAATGTATTTTTTACTGAAAGAGTGAGCAAATGTGAGTGGAGAAGGGGTGTTGGGGAGGGGCAGAGGGAGAAGGAGAGAATCTTAAGCAGACTCCACACTGAGCATGGGGTCCAAGGCAGAGCTTGATCTCATGACTCTGAGATCATGACCTGAGCCAAAATCAAGAATCAGAAGCTTAACTGACTGAGCCACCCAGGTGCCCCACTCTGACCTTATATTTCTATGTTAATTACCGTCCAGCAGTAAAACACTCTTGGGCTCTTGCTCTGCCTCTTACTCCTAACGACAGATGGTGAGTTACCAAATTGGTAGGTTAGGGAAATATGTCAGGCATGCATCACACAGCCTTTCTTCCCCACTTCTCTGAAGAGCCAAGAGGACACCCTGAATTATACCGCTGTGTTCCTCTTTCCTGTAAGTTTGTCAGATACTGCCCCAGGTCTAAGTCACATTCTCCAGTATAAGCTTTAGCTGGTTGAGTGTATATTTTGTTGTCTGTACTCAGAGACCTTTGAGAATGAATTCACATAGCAAATAGAATAAATACATATTTATCATTTAGGCAATCTCAATTTTATCACCTGTAAAGCTGATATATGGAGTCTGTCTGATTTGCTCCTATGCTTTATTACTCAATTGAGTAAGTCCTTATGATGGGAAGAATTTTGCTATTTTTGGATCCCTTCAAACCCCAACACTAATCATTTTTAAAAGTTTTCTAGCTTTCAGAGCAATGACTTCTAAAAATAAATTACCTAATTAGTCAGCATCAAAGAAAAAAATAAATCTGGAAAGCTATACCAAAACTGCCAATACTGATTTTTCTTTTTTTTTTCCTTTTAAAAGATTTTATTTATTTATTTGATAGAGAAAGAGATCACAAGTTGGCAAAGAGGGAGGCATAGGGAGAGGGGGAAGCAGGTTCCCTGCTGAGCAGAGAGCCCGATGCAGGGCTCGATCCCAGGACCATGCATGACCTGAGCTGAAGGCAGAGGTTTAACCCACTGAGCCACCCAGATGCCCCATACTGCTTTTTCAAAGGGCAGGATATTTGGTTAAAAAAAAAAAATATATATATATATATATATATATACACACATATATATGTAATATACATTACCTGAATATGTAGAATGATATCTATCCCTCTATATAGTGTTTGAATTTTAATAAGTATTTCTTAGATAATCAGGAAAATGAAATTAAAGAAAAAAATCTCATGATATCTGGTGAATATCCTTTAATGTAACAACCCTTGCATTATCTCACTTAACTCTTTTAACAACATAGCAAGTGGGTCTTATTTACTGCCTTATTAATTAGGACACCAAGACTCAAAGATATTGTGTTCAAGTAATGGTGAAGCCACAATTTGAATGTAGGCCTGATTGGGCCCACAATCTATGAGGTTAATTGTGGTGTTATGTTGAGGTAAAAAAAAAAAAAAAAAAAAAAGAATATTTAAGTAATCTCTACATCCAATGTGGGGCTCGAACTCATGTCTTAGAGATCAAGAGTCACACGCTCCTCTGAGCAAGTCAGCCCAGAACCCCGGTGTTATGCTGTCTTACTGTTTAGCTCATGATGGCTGGTAATTGAGTTGGGAATTGATAGCTCATTTCTCATTTTACTCTATGTTATGTGGCTGGCTCCTGTGTGAAGATAAGTGCACCTGAGCTCAGTTATCAGATCAGCAGTGAGCACTCATTTCTAATTACTGAGAATATCTAGTATCAATTTTCATAGGCATAAACCTACTCCTTCACATCTAACAGTCACACTCCTACCTCAGTGGAAGTTTTGCCAATTGGTTGGGATATCTTGCCTTCTGTAATACGATCGATTTGCATGTCTTGGATGTAAAATGCTACACATGAGCCATCTTTCCATTTTGCAGTATTCAGGACATTTTCTGCTATTTTTGTTTTGTTTCATAACTTTACTGTGGAATCAACAAATGTGTGGACACACATGAGTACGAGATGGATTAAGGACAATGTACTCCATTCAATTGTGTGTGCTGACAAATGGAATTAAATTTCACACCAAATCTTGTTTTCCATGTAATAGCTCACTCTTTTCAAGGGAAAATTTACTTATGCTGAAAAATCAGCTATGAATGAATTAGATTTGGAGAGGCTGGAATGGAGGTCTGTGAAAATGACTGTGTGATCTTCTACTCCACCAAAAAGGCATTGATTTTTAAAACATTAGTGTTTTAATTAGCTTTGGGATAATCTTTGTTTTGGACTCAATATAAGGAACTGATCTTACCCTGAAGAGATGTTGTGTTGTGATCAACTCTGCAAGTGGTGAAAATCAAGGAAAACAGCTGGGAAGAATGAGCGTGAACAGACGTTATGACAACAGGAACACAGGTGCTACCGAGGACAGTAAATGGTTCATTCCATGGGAAAACTTTAGGGAAAAATACCCCTCAATTGCTTTGAAAGTCTTTATGATCAACTTTATGAATATGTTAACATTAATTTGTGAAGCAGAAATAACAAACAATAGCCTTCTAAATATTTTGTGACCCCTTTAAGAAATTTGTCTAGTCCTAGGGTTTAAGAACGATCTGTTGTTAGACATTAAAAAAAAAAATCATGTATTTCTACCAGAGGTTATGATTATCATACTTTCAAATACAATTTTTTTTAAGCAGCAACTTATCTATTGATTTAGTAAGCAGATATCTATTGCACATTGTCATTATATACAGTGTGGAAGACAAGATATGGATACAGGGAGTTACTTCTTATGCATAAGAGGTCATGATCTTGTTGAGAATATAAGCATCCCCTTGTCAGGAAAAATTTGATTCTTTTATGAACAGAAACTGCTTAGATTTCTCTAGGTTGAAGTAAAACTGAAACTCTTATTTCTAGAATGATTAGGCAACTTGAGAAAAATTGACGTAGGGTTTTCCTTATGGGCATTCCCTTTTAATAAAGGAAATAAGTTCAAATATTCAAGATCAAACATCATATATTAAAGTAGTAAAAGTTTACCTAGTGAAGAACATTTAAAAGTTTACAAATATTTTGACACTATGAGCTAGGAAGTAGATGGTTCACAGTAAATGGTCAGTATGTTTTTTCTTTCTTGTACTCAAATTATATTGGTGTTTATTCTTTAGTACAGAATTTTTTTAAAAATATGATGAAAAAATGAAAGCATCCTCTTTCCCAGAGCATTTTACTTTAGTCTTAGATCTCAACTTTAAAAAAGAACCTTGACATAAAAATTGTATTAATAATTCATGGACTATATTAATGGCTGAGTTAAAACTTTAACAAGTTGGTGTTACAAAACTGTCAAAAACGTAACAGGCCTGCCTTCTTTAATTTCGACTGCTTCTGATGAAGCGTAGGGAAATGCCTTATTGGTGTGCAGTGTTACCAATTATCTGACAGAGCCAGAGTGTATTTCCAGCTAATCAGAAATAAGAGTGCAGAATTAAATCTCCCGTGTGAAACTCATCATTTACATATTTATGATTCAGAAATGATAATAAGGCTAATGAGAAACTCACATACTGCCTTAAAAGTCAAGTCAATCTTACAGATAATTTTCCAACGGATAAAGCTCCTGATAGAGGGTTGTTGAAAGATGACGTCTGTTGATAACAATTTCGTTTAATTAAACATTACAAGTTATTTGTGTGGACTTATCCGTACATTATATAAAGGCATTTGTTTTTAAACTGCCACCTTTGAGCTAAGAGGGAGACAGAAGTTTAATGGAAATGGGTGTAACGCAGAGTTTACAAATACAGTGCACTGGGGTGATGAGAGTTGCAAAAACACACACACCGAACCCTAGCACTACTTTATACGTGTCCAGGACCAGGAGGTGGCCGGTTGTAGTTTGTGAGGGGTCTTTAAAGCTGTTAAGAACTCGGAGTTGTGTGTGGCGTATACACTTCTGAGTTGAGACAATATGTCGCGAGCTCTGATTATGCTCGTTAAGTGGCACTACCTTCAGAGCCAAGGCATTTGAATATGTTCACTGCTCAACATTATTAACTTAAGAGGTGGCATGCTGCTACCCCACACCCACTCTTGCTGAGAAATGCTTTATGCAAGTCATCAATTTGCTGATGCTGGCGTATGACCCTTTCTGTGTGGGATACAGGTGGTAGTTCTCCATGGGCATTCTTATCTGTGTAAGGATTTTGTCACACTTTGTGTAATCCAGCATTGACACAGACCTTATTTTCAAAGCACCCTTGTTTTCTTCCCACTGAGGTAGTCTTAAAAAAAATAATGGAAACTTTAAGTGCCATAAGGTGTGTTTATTTCTATTTTGCCTTCTTCCCCCCCCGCCCTAAGATTTTATTTATTTATTTTGAAAGAGAGCGAGCATAGCAGTGGGAGGGGCAGGGGCAGAGGCAGAGGCAGAGGAAAAGACAGAATCTCAAGCATACGCCACGCCAAGTGCGCAGCACCATACAGGGCTGGATCTCACAACCCTGAGATCAGGACCTGAGCCGCAATCAAGAGTTGGTTGTTAACTGACTGAGCCAACCAGGCACCCCATATTTTGCCTTCTTTTTAAACTCTTTTCCTAAGAAGAATTTTTTACATTGAATAACATTGCTTTGTAGAAAAGAATAGAGACTTGGGATTTTTAAGCTCGGTTACAATATTGTTTAGTGCCTTATCGTTATTCACATTATGATGATAATGTAATAATGACAGTCAAAATACCAAAAGCATTAACAACAGCTCATATGGTCATGTGAACAGCACAGGCCAAATACAGCTGCAGAAAAATAAAATATGATGATGGCTTACACAGAATCTTGTATCTACCTCACTATAATACTTTTCTATTGCTCCAAAGAAATTATGACAAAGTGACTTAAAACAATACACATTTATTATTTTGCAGGTTTTTCTGGTGCCCAAAGTCTGGGCACAGCTTTACTGGATTCCTTGCTCAGGATCCTATAGCTGCATTCAAGACACTGGCCAGTGCTGTGAAGTTCAGGGTTGTCTTCCAAGCTAATACAGTCGTTGACAGAATTAATCCCAAGTGGTTGTAGGACTGAGGCTTTAAGAATTTAGAGTTTATATAATTTCCTTCTCTGTGGCTTTCTCCACTGGTAGTTCACATCATAACAGCAGAGGAATCTACTGCTCTAGTTCACTGAGACAGCGTCTTACATAATGCAACCTGAGTATAGGAGTGAAGTTTCATAACCTTTGGCATGCACCATTGGTTAGAAGCAAGTCACAGGTCTTGCTTTCACTCCAAGGGATTATATAAATTTGTGAATCATTGTAGGTGACCTTACAATGTGTCCACAAGTCCACCATAACCACTGAAAGGCAGCAGAGAATACTAGTCATGAATACAGGTCCCAGCTCACACAGCCTCAAATATCAGCTCTATCACTTACTGGCTGGCGGACATTTGCAAGGTACTCAACCATTCTGTGTGTCATTTTTTTGTGTCTTTAAAAGAAGGCTAATGATGAAATCCAGGCCTAATATTGTTGCGAGGATTAAATGTAACTCGTTTTAAACACTTAGAACACTGTCTGGCACATAGTTAAGTTTTTCATAATTCTTACTGTTGCTGACTATTATGGTGAAATAAACACTTCTCATTTCCAGATTCTTTAGGGAGGCGGTTAGCACTGCATATGTAGATGAAGCCAGTGACCCTTGTGATGAGAAGATAAACTTCACTAGATGATTTTCCTTCAGATTACCAAGTTATCTATGACTCTATTCATTGAGATCATTATTTGCATTAAATCCTTGTATCTTGGCCTTTGAAGAAGATGACCTAGTGAGTAAAGTTTATGCCTTGAAATCTCCTGTACACTAAACATAGCAATGCCGGATAAAATTTTTAAAATAAATAAAACAAAATGACTCAGGTAGAGTATTTAAAAAAAAAAAATCCATGCCCATCACCAAGGCACAGAAAAGAACTGGAAAATGTTAAACAACTCTCATGGAGGAAGCAGCTCTACAATGAGAAGCAGGGAGGGGATATCTAGATTTTGGCTCATATGGGCTAAAGATGACTGAAAGCATTCTATGTAAAACAGAAGGCTGAAGGCAGGCAAATGTCTTAAAACTGGGGACTGAGTCTGGACTTCTGCAACTATTACGGAAGGTGATGAAAAACAAAATCCGTGTCTGTATTTTCCACGGGAAATGAACAACAACATAGGCGCATGCACACACCCACGGTAGAGAGACAGAAGCAAATATGAGAGCTACCTTCTATGAGAATCTGCAAGAACTTGCTTCATGGCTCCGTGCTGCATTTGCAATACAAGAACACCACAAGGCAACAGGAAACCTGAACTGGAATTGTAACAGCCCTCCACCTGGTATTAGGGGTTAACTTGGTTCAAATGAACACACTCCTTACTTGCAGACCTAAGGCCCCTGATCTGTCACAAAACTAATTTCCTTTCCTTGAGATTCGCGGACCACTAGCTCGAGGAGTGGAGGACCAGAACTTTCCCAGGCCACAGAGGCCAGTAAGTCTGTTTGAAGCCTCTTCTGCTTCCTGGTTAGCCTAGCAATTTTTTTTAACAAAATGTTTTTCTTCCCTTTAGGTCACACAGATGATTTTACTGATCTCCCTTCGTGGATTTGTAGACCATGCCTTCCTTTGCAGAAAGAAGAGAGTCCTCCTGCATATCAGGAAACAAGAACCAGACCCTCTCCCACAACCCCGGAGCACTGAGATCACCCTTGTGGCTGGCATCACTGAGCCTGCACAGGATCAAGACATGTTGCAGGTCACTGCACTCCCTTTGCTGATTAACTTCCAAACCCCTTTAAAAACCCCTGATCCAGGCAGTAACCTCAGAGAAGTTGGCTTTTGAACAGGAGTCTGCCTTCTGTCCAGGTAGCTAGCCTCTTAAATAAAGCTCAAATTCCTTTCCAACCAAAACTTGTCTCTTGAGTAATGATCCTTCATGAGACAGGCAGCCAAACTTGGGTTTGGTAACAGATTTACAAGATCTAGTGATGGAAAGGGAACCTCGAGGGTTGGAGAAACAAATCAGGATCATCTGCCCATGTGGAATATGCACAGAAAGAAGAAGAGAGGGAACAATTGCATAAAGAAGAAGAGAGGGAACAATTGCATAAATAATAACAAAAGAAAACCTCCACTTAAGATGAGTTTGCCGACAAAAATGCTAAACTACATGAAGAAACAGAATGCCAAAACTGAAGGGCAGAATGTGAATTCATTGTAGCTAAAATTAATTTCATGCCAATATTTCTTAAAAGTATAAAATAACTATTTTATTATGACCAGCAAAATAAAATGAAGATATGACTTCTATAAGAAGTACAAAAAACTGAAATAAATACAGACAGAAATTATGCTGAACAAGGTTAATATTACATGCATTAATTTAAAATATTTGAAAATAAAATTATGTATGTATATAAAAATAAAAAAGGATAAAACCTAGAGTGAACACAGTAACAAAGAAACAAGTGAACTAAAAGGAATTCTTGAAGCATTCTAAAAACAAACCATAAGGAGATTTTTTTTTTAAACCTGGTAGCCTCTTTCTTTCTTTCTTTCTTTCTTCCTCTGTTTATTTTTTAATACAAAAGAACATTTAAGAGACTTAAAGGACAGACTGAGAAACACCAGAATTTGTCTAATAGGATATTTGGAAATAATGAATTATAGAAATAATGACAATATATATGTAAAGAAAATAGCTGAGACTTTTCTAGACTTAAAGGGAGACATGAATTTTCACTTTGAGTTCATTTCAAGTACCTACCTGCAATTTTTAGAATGTAACAGTAAATGCATACCAAGAAACACTATGGTAAAATCACAAGAAATGAAGACAAAAGAAACAATCTACCAGAAAGAAAAAAAAAACAAACACATTCATATGAACAAATGAGTATTATTAGCAATAATAATTTCCAGAAGAAAATATTGTAATTGCTTCAAATAGTAATGATAGTTAACTGTTACACTGGATTTACTCTGAGTTGTATATAACTTGTATATTTCATAAGGTAGCTATTATAATTACTCCCATTTTACAAATGAGAAAATTGAGACCCTAAGAAGTTAAAAGATTTTCCTAAATTTATATAGTCATTAAAAGGTGAAGCTATCTTATGTTTTTATACCTCGCTTAATTGTTATTTGACAGTGAGAGCAAATCAATATTTTTCAAGGTACTATCACAAAGAATTTAGCACTCTAAATCACTCAAATAACTCATGGAAACTGTACTTGATTAAGAAGATAAGTAAACTCTGAGCACATGTGTATATATAAGATATAAGAAAGAACAGAAGCATAGAACCTGACAAATAATGTCAGTAATTTTGATTAACTATAAATTTGATTTATAGTCAAATTTGATTGGCTGTAAGAATAATAACTTTTTTGAGTTTAAAAGTAAGATGAAACTTCCAAACTATTAAGATGTGTTGATTGGGATGGTAGCTGTAATGGGCAGTTAATTATGGTAATTGCGGTCAATTGCTGGCAGTTAATTGCTGTCACATTGGGAAGAAGACAAAATATTGAATAATAATTGATTTTGTTAGATAAATATACCAATAATTTATATAAAATTATACTCGAAAATATATATAGCATAGCATACATGTTATCTATTTTGACTTACAATCTAGTAAATGAATAAAAGAAGAATATATGGGTCATAGAAAATAGTATTAATTTAATAGTAGTAGGTAGAAAACAACAAAAAAAGAGTAAGTGTAAAATTCAGAATAAAATGGTAGGAAAAGTTAACCTATATCATCACAATAAATGTAAATGAAGTATATACACCTACCAAATTACAGATTTTTTTTGATAGGAAAAAAAACACTTACCTACTGTTCACTTCTAAAAGATATATCGCAAATATAGTCATGTTGCAATGTTCTAAACAAAGAAATGAACAAAGATACATCGAATAGAAAGGGTTCAGAAGAATGTTATTATACCAATACAATAATAGACAAACTAAAAACTAAGGCAAAAGCAGTAATGTAGATAAATAGATAGCATAATAATCAAACAAAAATTTACCCAGAAAACATAAAAATTATAAAATTTATGTACATAACAACATAGCCAGGAAATTAATAAAGGAAAAATTGCAAGTGTCATAAATTCACCAGACACTGCTAAATCAAGCAGATAAAGAAATACTTGCACTCAACATATTTCTCACACAAAACTGACTATAATTTCAAAGAAATGATTACCCACAAAACACATTTTTAACCATAAGGTAATGAAAATGAAAACCAACACCTAAATATCAGTTTAAAAAATAAAATATGCTTCAAAACTTTGAAAGCTTTCAGAAATGTTTCTTTGAAACGTGTTTAAATTTTTAAAAAATCTAAATGCAGTATTTTATATTCAATCCTTTTCCATTTCATCTTATTAAATACTTGGCCCTTTGTTTCAACCTGACAAGATCATCTCAGACATTAACTCTATAACCAATGTAATTTTCATTCCTTCATGATTGGTGTCACTTTTTATATTAATAAACATGTCTTCCATACATTCCTTTGAGTCATTTATAAAAATGGTAAATCTGTTAACATGCAGGACAGAAACTTAAATTCCTAATGTATCTAATTAGTGATGGAACAATGTGTTAGCCCTTCCAGTTTATAGAGATTTGTATTTTAATTATCTTTTTTAATTCTCTGATACTGTATAAGATAGTAGCAAAGCAGCTTCCCTTTTAAGCCTATATCTAATTAGGGACCCAAACTATTTTTTATTGATTCATAATAAGACTGAGAAAACATTGATAAATTAAAAAAGGAAAAAGACTTTTCTAAAGGCTTAAATGTGCAAAGGAGGAATAAACTAACACTTGAATCCTCGGACTTGTAGGTCTAACACACTTAGAGGCATAAGGGTTTTTCTTTATTGATATAAGATAGAAGAAAGATAAAAAAGAACCCCCACCTCAACATACACAATGACTTTCCAGGTCCTCATCTTTCTACTCATAGGATAAATACTATCCAAAACATCACCTCTAAGTGATGCAGAAAACAAAGGCAAAGAAAAAATTAAATTTCCTTACTACTTACAGGTAGTCCTTGAAACAGGCAGAGTGACCTTCTTCAGGAAGCTCAGTTGCCTCAATGTTTACACTTTGCTAACAGCAAAAGTCAATCTTGGATTACATGATCCCAACTACCCAGGATCCTGAAGTCTTCTTTGACAGATAAAAATTCCTCCGGAAACTTCCTTTATCTCTACCTACCAAGATACATGTTAGCAATCATCCTCCAAGCCTATGACCCACCAATATACATCTGAAGGGTCTCATGACCAGGGTTTTATTAGATGGTAATGAGTGACCTTTTCCTACCAATAGCTTGTGCCCTTATGACTCTGGGAAACTTGCTTCCAAAATTCTTTAAAGACTTAAATTATCTCTAACACCATCCCAACTTGAACGTATATAATCAGTCTCCTGTCACAACCCCAGTGAAGCTCTTTTTGTCCATGGGTACTGTCCCTGTGTTTTAAGAAAACCACCTTTTTGCACCAAAGACACCTCAAGAATTATTTCTTGGCCATCGGCTCTGAACCCCAACACTTCCTACATCATAAGGTGTGCCTTTAGACAGCAAGATCAATTAGTGAAGCCCCAGTACGAGGACAAATTTATCCCACACACCATTTTGTTGCTGATCTCTAATTTTGTACATCTCATCAAGATAGCTATATCTTAAGAGACAAAAAGAACACTAATATTCATATCAGAAGAGTTCCACTCATATGGTCATGGAGGGAATTGTTGCAGAAATACATTACATTATCTAGGTATGAAGTAGCTTCATTGCTAGTTCTCACTGATGTCAACACTGGAGTGTAAATTTGACCAAGATCTTCCCCTCTTTGACCCTCAACTTTCTCATTGGCAGAACGATGGGGTTGGATTAAGTTAGGTGTAGTTCTTGTTCTCATCTTTTGCTGGGCTACAATCTTCCCCACCCACTCCATCTGTTCAAAGTTTGGCTCCCTGTAAAAATTGAAAAAAAAAACCAAAAACCCCAAAACCTATTCTCTCTCTACATATCCCAACCATCTAGAAAAAAAAATCTCTTAAAAAAAAAAAATCTCTTGGCAAGACTATTTCATTTGTTTCTAATTTAAGCCCATGCTCTTCCTCCTTTAGTTGACTTAGGTATCCCTTTTCATGGGTGTCCCAATTATGTATCTGGTCTCTCCGCAGTAATGTTTTAGCCAGCTGGCTTTTTTTACTTTCCTGGTAGAGAATTAATTCCTATTTAGCCTCTTCATTTGTGAGACACATTGAGATTTCCTTTTATTGCCTGGGTCTTCTTTATGTAGAATGTTTTCTGCTATTTCCCCAAGATTACTGAAAGTAAGTCTTTTGCCAAATGCAAATATTCCCCAGTGCACTAGGCTTCATGACCCCAATCTTCTTCAGGCATATCCTTAGCCTACAGTACTCTGCTGACCCTGCAAAGCTGTTTTTAATCCTTTATCTTAAAAATGCATTTCCTGAGCAAAGTCATTAACTTTCCCTTCAGATGGCTATATCAACAACTTTTGTTTGCAGGCATTAAAGAATACCAACTATCTGACGTAAGTGGTCAGGTCCCTCCTTGCAGTAAGGTGATTTACCATGAAATTCTATTGCCCAGTCACCTCACTCTTCAATATGCCATGAGTTGGTGGCAAACATACCTAAATCTAAGAGAAGCACCTTTGTTATTTAAGAGATTCGCACATACTAATAAATTCCAAGTTAGGGCATTAATCAGTAGCAGCTAGTTTTTTATTTCCCAGTTAAATTTCTAATTGTCTTAGAGAGATAGTGACATTTTAACAGGGTGTTGAAGAAGGAGTAGTCATTCAGAGAGTAGAGGGAGAAAAGAATGTCAGGATCTAATATGGAAGCAGGAATAAATATTCTGTGCTTAGAATGAGAGAACTTTTCAGATATGTCTAGAGTATAAAGGATGTTTAGAGAAGTATTACATGAGGAGATTAAAATAAAAGGCTGATGAACATTAACCAAGATGTAATCTTAAAGAGTTTCCTTAACATTACAGCAAAGGGCAAGCTTTTCAAAAATATCTTTGAGAGTAACATAATCAGACTTGTGTTCTAGCATGATCATGAAGAGGAGGAATTAGAGGGAATGAAAGTGGAGGTCAGATAAAGTTAGAAAATGGGAACTGAGGTTGTGACAGAGGAAAATAAGATACTTTATGACAAGGAGCTGGTGAGAGGAATAGAGAGGGTGAGACCATGTTTATAGTTCAGTAAATGAGTAAATGGTGATGTTATTAGCATCGCTGGAAAACAGAGAAGAGGTGCAAACTTGGGAGAGCCAAAGGGAGACATGATTTCAAACTTTAGAGGTGTTTGAATTTAAAGCTGAAGATAGAAATTTGAATCTTAAAGGAAAGTTGAGATGTAGAGGTATGAAATTTGGGAGGTGGCTGAGAAACAAAGACAGTCCTTCTTAATAATTATGTCTATAAAATGAAGGACAGTCTTTATGGATATGGTATCTGGATGTCGTTATTGTTAGCAAAGTCAGCTACATTTATTCTTAAAACAAAAGACAACTAAATTTATAAAGGTAGTGATTTTATGTTCATTTGACTTCTAGAATGTAAACTTCTTTTTTTTAAGTCCATATTATGAAATGCCCTCAGCATGTTTTAATAACACATTTGCACAGTTAGTTTTAAACTGTGTCTAAAATAAACTAACATGTCTAAAATAAATCAATGGGAGACTTTAATACAGTATTTCCCCCTTATCTATGGTGGGGATATGTTCCAAGACCTCCACTGGATGTCTGAAACTGCAGGTATATATTATGTTTTCTATATATATCATGTTTTCTCCTATATATATAAACCCTATATATATCATGTTTTCTCCTACACATGCATACCTATACCTATCAAAAAGTTTAATTTATAAATTGGGCATAGTAAGAGATTAATGATAATACCTAATAAAATAGAACACTTATAATGATAAACTGTGATAAAAGCTCTGTGGGTTTGTTCTCTTTTTTATCTCAAAATATCTTACTGTACTGCATTCACCCTTCTTGGGCCATGAGATGCTGAAATGCCTATGTGATGAGATCTAGTGAGGAGCATGACGTAGACACCAGGACATAGCGTTAGACTACTACTGACCTGCTAATACTCCATCGGAAGGAGGACCTTCTGCTTCTGGGCTGCAGTTGACTGTGGGGGACTAAAATTGCAGGAGGTGAAATTGTGGATAAGGATAGACTACAGTAAACATAGTGATGAGAAATTTTATGTTAAAACTATCAGACACCATATAAGGCTAAGGCAATCTTAGCTGCCTATTAGATGGCAAGCAAGACAATCTGTCTTTGGAAGTTTTTAATTACATTTGACAAATTCCTTAAGTGAAAAATTAAGTGTTTCTTCTAATGTGTGCAGATTTATTTATTTACAAGGGGCGGTGGGGTTTCTATTTCTCCATGGTTCCCCAGTGCCTCAAACACCTGCCCTCAGTCTCTAGGATTCTTTTAACCTCTGCCTGTTCCACTTTTCCACATTTCTTCATTCTATTAGATCCCAATTATTTTTCCCTTCCATCTAGAAGTAGTAACATAAGACTTAGAGTAAGGTAACTATTTGTTAATATTTGGCCACAATGGAAGTGATCTCACATTGCTATACAAGTAGCATATTAGCATTACTGGTAGTATTAATTCACATTGTTAAAAATTCATTTGCCATGCATTCCTTTTCTCAGAAGGTTTAACCAGCTCATCCTACTATAGAATCCTGGTCTACCAGCACACATTCGGTTCAACATATATTATCCCACGCTTGCTAAACCACAACCACTCACCCCAAATCACATTCATCATATTTGTTTATAGCAGGAATACAGATAGACAGATAGATAACTTCTTTGTTTTCATCTCAGTCCTTTAGGACATACTCAGATTGCCTCAACTTCACAGAACATAAGTACACTATAATATATCCAAAAGTAGATAAATTTTCTCCCTGAGAAAAATTCTGGAGGTGAGATCTTAAAATACCATTTTTCCTCTTCTACTATTATAAATTTTTCACCAGTCTCATCATGTGTCAAGTTATAGTGAATAAAAATTCTTTCCTTCTATGAAGTTCTATTAGGTATTTCCCCCCCTTAAATACACTCAAAACTAAAAAAAATGACACATGGGTCACTTAAATGATTGCTATTTCATTTTATGGGAATGAGTTACAGTGTAAGAAACATTCTCTAGAAATTGATGATAAAAATATAAAACCAGTTATTTAACTCCTAGAACAAATTCTATGTTTCTTAAAATTACGATAAAGCACAAAGTATCTGAGTTATGACAGAGATGTTCATTTAGGGAATAACACACAAACAGAAATTTCCTCTTGGAAAGCAGGCTCCAGGAATAGAGCGGATGTGAGAAATGATGAGGAGGAATATACCGAAGATGGAACAATCCTGCCTAAAATTAGTGGTACTATTGCACACTGAAAGTATTGTGGCTTTGTGTTGTTTCATCCACGTGAAGTGTTTTGTGGTGAAAAGGAATCCTGGCATGAGTATTATCTTATCTAAGAAAGATGAGAACATGATGGATGAGTTTTCTCAGTACAAGAGGGTTCTGCACCTGGGAGAATCTTGTCAATCTATCAAAGAAAAAGAAATAAACCAGACAAATAAAGTTGATGAAGACCAAAAGCGCTAAGGAGAAATATAATTCCACAAATCCATAGAGACAAGTCTCTAAAAAGAGCCCATTCTCAAAGAAAGAATAACCCTGGAGCTCTAAAGATGAAAGCTCAGATAGAAATGGAGTGAAAATCATTTTGTCCCAGAGAGATATCCATGATACTGACCATCCAATGCTAAAGTCTCTTAGTATCACAGATCTTAACTTCTCCAGGAAAACTGTCTATTCTGATGTTCATTCTGCTTGCATTCAAACTAACTCCAAAGCCATCTAGTTTACTTAACAATTACTTGAATAATACATCCATGTATTGCGCTCCTATTTTGTCATAATTTTGTATGTATGACTTGCTTTTAATTCTCCTAATCTTGTGAAACTAACGTGGCCAATAATGCTGTTATGATTTAGTTTATATTATTTACCAATATTATGCAAATAACTAACTGTGTGCATGAGATTTGAATCTAGGTATGTCTGGACTTAAATCACATAGTCTTATAGGGTTATAGCTTGCTTAGTCTTGGTAGAATAGAGGGCTGGAATATAAAAGGGATGGAAAATATATTAAGCTAGTCATCAATTTTAGGCCAACGAAAACTTTCCATTATGTAACATTTCAATTTTCTGCTACATAAGGATTGGAAAATTCCTTCACTCTTAAGAGACTAAGACCACAGGTAAGTATCACAGAGTGATATTCTGGGCAGTGACTTAATGGATATGTTTAGGCTCAAACTGAGCTCTTACTTTGCATAGCATTTAAGTAGAGAAGTCCACTGAGGAACAGAAAAAGGGAGAGACTTTGGGAGGTAAGGGGCAAGTTCAAATGTATATGAGAATAAAATTCTACAAATTTGACGATATCTGCAGTACCAGACACTTTAGAAGGGAAAAGCAATGATTTGCTTAGTTGTTTATGACATACTTGTTCTTACCTGAGGACATTTTGAATGGGACTTCAGCTATGGCTATACTTGATGCCTAGAGTGGCTAAAGCAAGTAGTCTAGATCCCGTAAGTACACAGGTTTACGCAGCAATTTTTCAATGTAATTTCCAATGGGAACTTTTGCATTTATGATTGCAACTCTCATCATGCTCAAAATCAACGTAACTGGCAGTAGTGTACTAAATTAAATGTAAAATTCCTAACAGTATAGTTTGAGTTAGATGTATTTTATTGCATTAATATTCTCTAAGATGTATAAATGGTAACAGCCAAATGTGTATTATAGCTACTCTATTATTTGTTAGAAGAATAGAATTTGTGAAGTTTGTAAAATGTATCTTCTAGGCAACTAAGCGATAGTAAGAGCATTAAGTTCCAGGGCACCTGGATGGCTCAGTCAGTTAAGCATCTACCTTCAGCTCAGGTCACAATCCCAGGGTCCTCGGATTTAGTCCTGCATTGGGCCCCCAGCTCAGTAAAGAGTCTGCTTCTCCCTCTTTCCTTTTTCCTACCCCCTGCTTATGTTCTCTCTCTCTAATAAATAAATAAAATCTTCAAAAAAAAGAACAGGTTTCAAAAGGCATATTTTTACTTTATAGTTGATATGCATCTGCAAATCCCTCCATATATAAAAATTCTTTTTTGTTTTTGTTTTAAAAAATTCTTTAAAAAGTATTGACAAAAACATCTATTTTCTTATCCTCAACCCTAGATAGAGGAGGCATATTCTTCCTAGTTTGAAAATGAAATAATTTTAGGCTATAATGTATACTTGTGAGGTTTGAGTACTTGTTGAAAATAAATTCTTAAGAAAGAATGCGAAGTTTGATTTACATGAGCGGTTTTTATAATAATGTGTGCTATATTTCACCACTTGGTACTATGCTGATCAGCACTGTTTATAAATATTTAACATAATGGGGCAAAGTTAACTATTTTAGAATGACAATTATTCTTTTCTCATACTACTATTCTTTTATTAAGTTCATCTGTGTGCTATGGAAAAGCAGAAAAGATATTTTTGATCTTCTAGAAATAACCACCATACTCTTTTCCCATGAGGCAAATTAATTCAAAATATTATTTTCCTCTGTAAGTTTTAATGTTATGCTAGTAAGCAACCAAATGTCTAGAGTAAGCCATTAAAGTTATTACCTGTTTTTATTCATTCACCAAGTATAGGGTAGGCACAGAAAGAGGTCCAGAAATCTGCATAGGGGTCCCCTTGAATCTAGACACAAGTCTCTACATGCAGAGGGTAAAGCCCAACTCTGTTGGATAAGAATAACTTAAGAGGCAAGAACACTTCATAGGATTATTGTATGGAAAGTAAATCCCAGAGCAGGCATGGAGTTGGCAATCATGTTGCTCTGATGCCAGAGAGGAGTAACTTTACTGACTTCACAGGTAGGTAAGTAGAGACTAGAGGAGGCCACTTGCAGAAGTCGGCTAAATTAGCTCTAAGATGAAGGCTAACTTTGATCTCTTTAAAACAAAACATTCTAAAATTTCTGAAATGTCACTAAGAAGTGATTAGAGAGAAATCTATAACATGCAAAGCTTAAATTAGCAAAGAATGATTTCAAGATGGCTGATATAAACTTCTATTTTGAGAAACTACTAAGATACTTTAAAGCACAAAAAAGTCAAAGAACTAGAAAATAATTCCATAGGAAAAAGAAATCTATGATAAATCTCAAGTCATACAAACCTAGATGGAATAAAGAAGACACAAATTCTTAAAATCAGCAATGTAAGAAGAGACATCATACATTCTAGAGATGTTTAAAAAATGCATACAGAAGGGAGAGCTTACAAGGGGGTATAAGGAAAATTTGGGAGATGGCACATATGTTTCTCAGATTACTGTCAATATTTCACACATGCATACATGTGCTAAAACATTTCAAGTTGCAAACTGTAAACACATACAGCTTAGTGTATGTCAATTGCATCCTAATAAAGTTGTTAATAACTGTAGCCATTTCTATACATAAAGAAGTGTTACTGGACTTATGTGGTATGTGTATATATTCACGCACATGTGTATGTGAGTTTGTGTATGCCAGTAAATATACATTTGCAGTTTTACTAAGAGTTACTTGTAGCATTTACTTCTTTTTTTTTTTTTTTAAGATTTATTTATTTATTTTGAGAGAGCAAGAGAAAGAGAGAGAGAGAGAGGGAAGGAGCAGGAGGGGCAAAGGGTGGAGAATCCCAAGTAGACTCTGTGTTGAGCATGGAGCCCAACACAGTGCTGGATCTTACAACTTGAGATCATGACCTGAACCGACATGGAGTTGGATGCTCAACTACCACCACTCAACTGTATCACCCAGGTGCCCCTTGCAGCATTTACTCCTGACTGATCTTTTCCTATCATTATTAAGAATACATGTTTTTTCCTTAATTATTTTTACATTACAATATAGTGACATAGTTAGGATTTCTAGTTTTCTGACCTAACACTCACCAACAGAATTAATATTCTAGCATATATATGATGAAAACATTTTTTTCTTCATTAAATAGAAATTTCCTACTGCATATATTGCTATTCCAAAGACTCATTTATATTTATTATGCATTATGTGACACAAACAATGCTAATTTAATCTATGAAACACCCTCTAAGGTAGTTTTATTATCTGATTTTATAATTAAGGATCCTGAGATTTAGAGGAGTGAAGTCATTGTGTGAATATAGCACACAGCTGGTAAATGTTGGCAGTTAAGTCTGGCTGACTCAGGACCTGGTTCTTTATTTACCAGCCTGTCCTGCTGTTGTGGCCATGGTGGATGCCCGTACTTGGGCATTTTACCTGGACTGTAACATGTGGAATGAAATGGAAATCATATAGTAGTGGGAAATGATCACATTCAAGAAACATTTACAGGGCATCTTCTTTATCCCATACATTGTGCGGTACCTGAGAATCTAGAAATAGGTTTTCATCTGGTTAGGTACCGAATGAGTGATAAATTGCTCCATACATGTATATATAAAATCCTTGTTGTCATTTTATTTGTAAATAGAATTAGAAGTCCATGATTAGGCTCAATAGCATGACGTTTGATATAGCTTTTCCTGGTTGCTGAGATTTTTTTGGCTGGCCATTTTCACTGCATGTTTTATTTTATTAGTTGCTATCAATGTACCTATATTAGAAATGGCTTTGGGTGCCTGGATGGCTCAGTTGGTTAAGCAGCAGCCTTGGGCTCAGGTCATGATCTCACGGTACTGGAGTCAAGTCTCACATCAGGCTCCCTGTTCAGTAGGGAGTCTGTTTCTCCTTCTGCCTCTCCTTCCTGCTTTCCTCTCTCTCTCAAATAAATAAATAAAATCTTTTAAAAAAGGAAATGGCTTCATCTCTTTTGCTTCTTCTTATTTTCATCTCTCGGTACTTAGAAATTTCACAATAGTTGTGACTGTCATTTACTTATAAATGCAGTTTCTACAGCGCCCTCTGATTTCAGCTGGTTCTCCTCATTCATACAGAGAACTCAGCAAAATCAGAGGCTAAACACATTCTGTAGAATGAGAGACAAAGGAAGCATATCTCAAATATGAAGTACCTGCATAAACAGCTCCTAGGAAGCTCACCAAAATGCAAATTCCTGGCTTACCTCACATCCAAGGAATCAGAATCTACATTTGCAGCCAGGGAACCTGCATTAACCCTCCTCCCCCAGTCAAAACTACAGTCAGAGAGGTATTGGTCAGAGAAGCTGGCCCCAGAGATCAAAACCTATTGACCTTAACTACAGGGTTATCAACAACTCCTTTATTCCTGAAAGCTGCCTCTGTGATGGTAGCTTTTTATATCTTGTTTCCAGAAATGTCTTCTTGTGTTCTCTTTTAATATTTGTGTCATCGAGACGCAATCCGCTAACTCTGCAGAATGCCTACCCAATCTAATGGCTTTGGTCACCTTCCAGAGATCAAAAACATTACCATTCAGTTATGGTTTATATTTAAAAGCCAAGAGAAAACAAACAGGCTAATCCCCTGGAATCAAGCACTTGAATTTCCCTTTATCACCCCAGCCATGCCCTTTAAAAGGACTTTTTTTTGTGTGAAATTTCACAAGCATGACAGAGAGCCATGAGATCTCAGATTTACCTTGAACAAGAAACTTTTCTTACAGCTCTAATTAAAAGGAAGTTTCAAACCTACAAATTAACAGTTTTAATATGCTGTTCCTGGTGATTAACTGCTTCATTTTTAACAGGCATTCACTGTTAACGCTGCAACTGTTAATTTTAACGGCTTGATTTTTAAATTCCAAGAGGAGTAAAACTGGTTCAAATTGATTTCTATAATTTTTACCATTGGCCTAAAAATCTTTATTTAGAAAATCTTCTTGAATAACATTATTTTCCTCTCAAGAATTTTTCTCTTTTACCTAGAATAGAATAGACACTTAAAAGCAATTGCCTTCACTTTTATTTTTCTTTTTTTGGCCTATACTTCGAAACTACAGTTACATGTTACTATGCCTCTGGAGATTTGATGAGAAAGTTGTCTTAATAATAATCTTTTTCAATCAAACATTTACATATGTGGTTTTTTAGAAAACATATAGTTTTTAGAAATAAATCTTAAAAATCGAGCCAAAATATAACCAATTATAGTGTATATAAAAACATATGATAAATTAAATCTCTTGAAAAATCTAAAATAAATATCTAAGGCCATCTTTGTAGAAAGTGACTTCTGACTTTTTGCTTATTCATTTGTATCTTGAGAGGACGCACAGTTCCTAAATACCAAGAATACCAAATCCACAGATAATCCAAAAAATTCCTTTTAGTCTTTAGTTTTAAATCTTTTCTTGAAATGATCCTTCTTCAAAACAGCTAATAAGGGACGCCTGGGTGGCGCAGTTGGTTGGACGACTGCCTTCGGCTCAGGGCGTGATCCTGGAGTCCGGGGATCGAGTCCCACATCAGGCTCCCAGCTCCATGGGGAGTCTGCTTCGCTCTCTGACCTTCTCCTCGCTCATGCTCTCTCTCACTGTCTCTCTCAAATAAATAAATAAAATATTTAAAAAAAAACAGCTAATAAGCAGCTAGAGTGGATAATTTTAAATGCATTTCTGATAACTATATATTATATGTTTATATTAAATGCCACTTGTATCCATTCTTTCCGATTTTAATCTCCATAGTTTTCAAACTATTTGGACCTACATCCTACAATAACCACTATCACTCATTTCTAGTTTATTCTTTCTTTGTGTTTCTGTTCATCCTTTCTGTTCATTTCTTTATGCACAGAGAAAATCTATACAGTTCGTTTTTATGTATTTTATACATACAGTAATACATGTGTATGTATGATTATATAATCATACATATATTATGTCATATATAAATATATATTATATGCTATATATACATATATTTTATTTGGTTCTTAAGAAAAATGTAAAACTATAGGTATTTTCCCCTTGAGAATATATATCTTGAAAACCCTTCCATATCAGTTCACATATACCTTAAATCTTTTATACAGCTGCATTGTACTATGTTATGTGTCCTATAGTTTACACAGCCACTCTGTTATAGTCTAGTCATCTATTCTATTTTCGATATGCAATTATAAACAATGTTGTGGTGACTAATCCTGTGCATATATAAGTTTCCATATGTTGGAAGTATATCTTCAAGGTAAATTCAAGAAGTGGAAATGTAGGGGCGCCTGGGTGGCTCAGTGGGTTAAGCCGCTGCCTTCGGCTCAGGTCATGATCTCAGGGTCCTGGGATCGAGTCCCACATTAGGCTCTCTGCTCAGCAGGGAGCCTGCTTCTCTCTCTCTCTCTCTCTCTCTGCCTGCCTCTCTGCCTACTTGTGATCTCTCTCAGTCAAACAAATAAATACATCTTTAAAAAAAAAAAAGAAGTGGAAATGTAGGGTCGAAAAGTAAATAGAGGAGGGTCTCTATCTCCTTGCAATTGCTCTAACAGAAAATTCTTACTTTTTAGTAATTTTTATTAGAAATTTATTATTTATGCTAATATATCTCATAAATATCTTATTATAAGTTTTATTTTGAGAAATCTAAATATGATTGAGAGTAAATATCTTTCCATGTAAGAGCCATTTTAATATGTATTTTTGGGAATTGTTCATATCTTTACCCACTTCTTTTTTCTGTTGGGTAGGACCTCAACATGAGGTGTTCTTCATAATTAGTGCCCCAAATTTCTTCTATCAATTCCCTTTTGCTTTCTGGGGTATTTTGCTATGGGAAGTTTTAAAGACATCTTAAATAGTCAAAATCATCTATCTTTTATTCATTGCATCTTGATTTTGAAATCATAGGTAGAAAACCATCTCCTATACCTACCTTACCGACAAATTTACTAGTGTTTTCTTCTAGTATTTGCATAGTTTTATTATTATTATTTTACTTTTAGATCCTTGATTCACTTAAAGTTTATTCTTGTGTGTAATGTAAGGTGAGGATTGAATTTCCTTGATGGTTAGTCATTTACCATAGTTCTATTTATCTTTAAAGTTCACCTTTGAGATATTGTGGACTCTGCGAACCAAACTCAGGGTTTTAGAGGGGAGGGGAGCGGCGAGTTGGGTTAGACTGGTCGTGGATATTACAGACGGTTCGTATTGCATGGAGAACTGGGTGTGGTGCATAAACAATGAATTTTGGAACACTGAAAAAAAATAAAATAAAATTTAAAGTCCACCTTTGCTCAAGTGATTCAAAATGCTAACATCATCAGATATTAAATATCTGTATGTGCTTTGGCTTATTTCTGGGCTTTTTATTCAATTCCACTGTTTTGTCTATTCATGTACAAGTAACATACTATTTCTACTAGCAAGGTTTTAATGGCTGGGAGTTTTGTCCACCATCACAGGTTTTTGTTTTAGTGTTTTCACAGCTTGTCTTGAATGTTAGTCTATGTCAGTTTTACATCATATAATGTTCATTTATATGTCAATTTTAGTAACAAGTTCTCTAGTTGGATTGAGAAGTAAAACTTGCTAGTATTTTTATTTGGATTGAATTCAATTTATAAATTAATATAAAGATTACTTTGCAATTGTTGACTTTCTTTTTTCAGTCAAGTTTTTCATGATTTTTTTTTTCAATTCTGCAAAATTTACCTTGGATTATTGACTAATTTGTGCTTCACTTATACACTTACGATTGGTCTCAGAAGTGGGGGGCAGTTTTGTGGGACTGAGCCCTTAACCTTTGGGCTTGTACTAATTACAAGTAATTGGTGTCCAAATGAATTAAATTGTAGGACACCCAGTTGGAGTCTGCAAAGAAATGAAGAACTGTTTGGTGTGAAAAACGCAAACATTTGGTATCAAAGTTTTTTTTGTTTTGTTTAGTTTTTTAAGATTTTTTAATTTATTTGACAGACAGAGATCACAAGTAGGCAGAGAGGCAGGCAGAGAGAGGAGGAAGCAGGCTCCCCGCCGAGCAGAGAGCCGGATGCGGGGCTTGATCATGACCTGAGCCAAAGGCAGAGGCTTTAACCCACTGAGCCACCCAGGCGCCCCTCAAAGTTTTGAGAGAGTAGAGAAAAATACATTTTCCTTGCTCATATACATGGACAGTCTAAAAAACTTTCTTGTGCTTTATTTTCGAGTATGAATAAAAAATACAGACCAAAATACATTTTTAAAAAGCCTCATATAGGGATGCCTGGGTGGCTCAGGTGTTTAAGCATCCGACTCTTGATTTCAACTCAGGTCATGATCTCAGGGTCCTGATCTTAGGGTCATGAGATTGAGCCCCATGTCAGGTTCAGTATGAAGTCCACTTGAGATTCTTTCTCTTCTTCTCCCTCTGCCCCTCCCTCTGTGCATGCTCTCTCTCTCTCTCAAATAAATAAATCTTTATAAAAAGAAATAAAAGCTTCACATAAATGTTACAATAACAAAAAAGAAAAACAAGAAGAAAGGACAATGGAAAGAGAGTAGAAGAATATTGCCAATAATTATAATTAATAACTCATAGAGACAGGGAGATATTTATGTGCATGAAATAAGAACAGAAGTTATTGTGGAAAAATCAGAAGGTAAACTATAACCCTGGAAAAGTAAAGTGTATAAGCAGGAAAATAAAAGTTTAATGAAAGGCTCAAAATAAGCAGCTGAGAAATAATCCCAAAGTGGAACCTGAAAGGCAAAGGCTGCAAAACAGGGTAGAAAAGTAAAAATCAAACAGGCATTGCAGGAAGGGCAATATCTGATTAGTTGGAGTTTGAGAAGGAAAAAACAATGAAACTGTTAGAAGATAAATTATCCTAGAAAATGAGTTTCTATACTTAAACACTCTGGGTTTTCCAAATCACTACAATAAGTGCAATTTCAGGACCAGAGATAAAGGTATCTTTAGAAATTCCAGAGAGAGATTGGATTCATTGCTTTTGGTTGTTTTGTTGAGGAAAGAAAAATGAGACTATATGCAACTTTGGTGTTGTTATAATTGCTCCATTTATATAAGTTTTCAATTTCAGGTAGCTCTTACTGTTTGCATAAAGATTCCCAAAATACCTAATATTGCAGATGTCCATTGTCACTTTCATTTGTAGAATAAGAATTTGAGATTATGGGTGTATGCTGAGTACAATTAACACTTACATATTAAGTTCTCCAAACATAGTATCACATGTATGGAGCCATATAGTTATGATGGAAAGAAGGCCTAGGTTTGGATCTCTGCTCCAATTCTCGCTGAACCAGTCAATTGCTTTCATGAATCTGAGAATGATAGTACTTTTTCCTGCCTTACCTCGCATTACTTTCAAATGAACTGATGACCATAAAAACCATTTTAAAAGAACGCCATGCAAATATTCTCGTACCTAAATAATATAGCCTATATTTCCTCATCTTTAAAATATCTTCACTTTAAACGACCTATCCACAATAAACTAGACAGGAACTGCTCTTCCCAAATCACCCTCATCTCAAATTTAAGTCTATATCATGCATATGCTGCGTTATCAGCCTCAGTTATCAGGAAATTGTTTTAGTCACCACACTGATTGTTTTTCCATTTACTATTTCTTTCTGTTCTGCTAACTGTATTGTGAAGTTTGGCTATGCTCGTACTTCCTTATTGATGCTATCTATCCCACACTGGGAAGATTTTACCTCTCTGTCTCCGACAAGCGGCTAGTAGCATGCCTCCTCTCCCTGTGCCAAATTCTCACCACGAAACGAAATGAAATGAAAAAAGGGGGCAACACTATTACATTTTGTTAACACGAGTCAATTTTAATATTGGAAATGGTTTTGTATGAATAACAGAAAATGTGTATCTTGGTCCCTGACCCCAGTCCCTGGTTCCTCGCACTGGGCTCCTAAAACCCTGGTCAATTCCGAAGTGATAAGAGTGGTGGGAGCATCTTTTGTTCTATTGAGGCAACCCTGAGTGAGCTCCTAGAGGGATCCTGGGTGGAGCTGGTCACCAGAAGACCAAGTCTTGATTAGAAGCTTGGAATTTTTCAGTAGCCCCACCCCACTTCTCCAGAGAAGGTGGAGAGCCTGAAAACGGAGTTAGAGTTACCATGTCTCTTTGGGGAAGCCTCCATAAAATCCCAATAGCATAGGGTTCAGAGAGCTTCCAGTTTGGCACATATCTCAATACCTGGTAGGTGACACATCCCAGCTCCACTGGGTCAGAAGCTCCTGTGTTAGCATCTTCACAGATTTACCATATGCATCTCTTCTTTCGCTTATTCATCTATATTCTTTATCAAATCCTTTAATAAACTTGTACAAGTAAACAAATCTTTCCCTGAGTTCTGTGAGCTGCTCTAGCAAATTAATCCAACCCAAAGTGGGGGTTTTTGGAACTTCCAATCTACAGCCAGTTGGTCAGGAACACCAGTGACAATCTGGACTAGTGCCTGGTACCTCATAGGAGGGGATAGGAGGAAAGTCTTGGACTGAGCCCTTAAACATGTGGAATCTGATGCTATCTCCAGGTAGATCACGTTGGAATTGAGTTATATTCTCAGACACCCTACTGGTGTTACAGAGAATTGCTTGTTGTGGGGAAAATGTCCATACATTTGGTGACCAGAAGTGTCAGAAGTGAAGTCCAGGGTGAGCAGTGAAGTACGCACCCAGGGAAGAAACATGCAGTAAGAACTAGGTTTTTCCCTACCTAAGAAAGAAAAGAGATGGGGTTATTTTTCCACTGCATTTTGTTTGTAGTCTATCCAGAAGCCAAGAATATTCTGAGACTTGTATAAAAAATTCAATATAATACAGCTTTAATTTCCAGAAGATTTCAACACTGTCACTGTTTTGGACCCATAAAGTAGACATTGGCAGCCTGGGTGTTTGTTTTCTTTTTCTCCCCATGGAACTAATTTCTATATATTTCTGGATAGTTTCTGTTTTTGATGGTTACATTTACTTGGCCAATAATGATCAGTGCTATTTTTGGAAGTGAATGCCTCATACATTGTATTGGCACTGGTTTTTTCATAGCAGTGTTGCCATATATTTGATCCAATAAATTAGCATAAGCATGCAGTTGATATATTTGTCAATAAAATGAATTCATATTCTTATATATGGATTTGTGTATGTTTTGTAAAAAATATATGTTACATTTTTTTCTGTTCAAACCATTAAGCTCCAATATTTCCTTTTCTTATTTTCTTATAGCAACAATCCTGATCTGTGCTAAGAATTTGCCACTTAATGGGAAGAAGGAAAGAGCTATAGGAAAATGAAAGAAACAGACTTAGAATATGTTTATGATGAGAAAGGTAATCTTATTTTTTCTGACCCAGTTAGGTACAGAAAATTATGACTCTACATACCCTATTCAAGTTATTAAGTTCAAATGATACTTGTTTTCCTTTCTGGGAAAATGGAAGCCCATTCTTCCAGAGTAATCCTCCAAAAACTGTTTAAAGGACCAAAGTTTCAAACACAAAGGAAACCTTACATTAGCACTATAAAAATTTAAAAACATGATGAACATAAATATTATTAAGGATTTACAATTAGCTATGGGACAGTTGGGGCTAGATTAAAAGGTATAATCTAGAGATGACTCATAACTCCCCTTCCTGAGAAAGTAGGTCAATATTTCTATTAGAAAGCAACTACTTAAAAGCAGGGATTTGGTCTCTTTTGCTCACTACTGATCTCCTGTGTCAAGAAGATAACCTAGAACACAGCATTATTCAATTAATAATTACTACTTTAATAAATCACTCAGTGAATAAAACACTGGGATAAATGAGCTTCATGGATTATAGGTAAAAGCATTTGCAGAATTTACCAATTATCCTATAACTTTGGAGGCTCATGGACTAGAGTTCTGACAATTAAGATGAGGGATTTTTTGCTTGAACCTCCCTTTCCAGTGGGTGTTAAAAACACTTAGTGGGATCTGTACCTGGGATTAAAAGCCAAGAGTAACTCCATTAAACCAAAGTCCTTGGGTTGCACAGGTTGCTTTCAAATGAGGTTTTCCCACTTTGGAGGGCCACATTTAAATTTTTCCCAATGGCACATAATCCTCTCTTAATGGAGCAGGCAGTCTCTGGTTAAAGGGGTAACCACTGGGGAGAATGCCATTCTCAGACATGGTGGGGCCTAGAATAGACTCCAGGCTACATTGAAAATTAAAAATGCAAAACTGGTCACTGACTAAGCAGTTTCAACTAATACAGGCCAGAAATCATATATAGTGATGATTTCTCTCCTGGGAGTGGTTGTTCTTCTAGTTCCTTCCCCTTCACCCACCAAGTCTGTGGGATTCCTAAAATGATAATGTAGAACTACATCATACAGTCCATGGTTTATGATCTCAGTGGCAGATTCTGACAACGTTTCAGTGAAAGGTAATAGGCCTAGTGAAAAACCACTCACACTATTTTTGTAAAATATCTGCCTAGGAAAGATGTATTTTCAATTAAGGAGAAATAGACTTGAAACTTATGTTCTTTGAACAAATTACACAATATAAATGAAAGGAACGTACATAGCCCTCATGAGGTAGAGGAAAGACTATCGTATAAATAACAGTGTGAATCACAAGCAAATTTTAATAGCATCTGATTTTTACTGTCAAGTAAATGGATGGCAATATAGACAATAAAACCTGAAAGATTAGATAATGAGCAAGCACACCAATATGAAAAGGGAGCTATCAGATTTATAGACATATGTTAAGTATTTTATATGTATATATGCAAAGTTGATAAACATTCTTTCCCTTCTTCCTTATATTTTCAAATACTTTATTAAGTAAGGTAAATTTTTCCCTCAAACCTCATTAGCGTACTGGTAAATTTCTGTAGTGAAAATTGTTTTGCATTGGTTTAAAAACAAAACTTTAGCCTATGCTTGGTTTCTGGGAATGTGTGTATGTATGAATGAAAGCAATTTAAAATTAAGAGTATAGCAAATCACTTTTGGAAATTTACTAGAGAACATTACTTTATATGTCTGATAAAATATGATGAAACAAATAATTCTAGAACTTAAGTATTGCACTGGCAAAGTAACATAAGTTAGCTTCATAAATTTACCAAGTAAATGAGGGATCCATCATTTTAGGTAGGTGGTGCCCTTCAAATTAGAAGCCATTTAGTATGTGAACGTTTTAGTACAAAGGGACTAACTAGCAAGGGGCTTTGGAAGTTCCAAATCTGTTGGAAAGAAATTTATTTTATATGAGATTAGGTGAACTATTTTTAATATGACAAATTTGCCTTGCATGGAAAAATGGCTTTTTCTGTAGACATGAATATAGAGTCTGTGGCGCTGTGAAGTTCACCAACAGGCATCTGTAACCATATTACTGAAACTTTCCAAATATTTCCCATGTCAATTTTTATATTTTTTCCTTTATTGTCCAAATTCATCACTCTGACAAGACTCAAATAACTTTCTTTATCACTGTCTTTCCAATCTCAAGCAATATATGCATCTGGAAAAGTCTGTCATTCTCAAACATTTATTTCTATAAAAAAGTTCTTTACAATAAGTTTGAGTTTTTTCAACTCTGTGTTGCAGGGTTTTGTAATTATTGTGTAGTTACTCTGACTCTTCACTGTGAATGCCAAGAAAAAAAAATCATTCAGAAGCTATCTCTGAAATTAAAAAATAAGACTTAAGTTAAATCATAAATTACTTAATTCATTATGGCAAAGCTGTGGATTTTTTTGTGAACTTGACTTAAAAGTGAAAGTATTTTAATTAAGTGTGTGTACACATACACACACACACACATACAGTCACATACACAATACATTCTCTTTTAAATAGATTCTCAGAAATGACCAAGATCTTCTATTTAAACAATTCAGTATATCCATGACCATTCAGGAAATGATAGATTCATTTGAGTATTATTTCTTTTAAAAGAGTGTAATCAGTAATACTTAAGAAGACTTGTTAAACTGCAGAAAGAAATCAATCAGAAAATATGGGTAAAACTAATTGAAACTATATAGAGACTAAAATACAAGATCACTCTAAGGAGAAATATTTTGAGGGTGTTTTTTTCCCTTTGACAACTGTTCAGCACTCTTGTGAAACAATAAAAGTACTCTGTGTTTAAAAGAAAAAAGATCAAGAAAGCTCTAACTACATAGGCCAGATTCAAGGTAACATCTATAACTAACTTTGAAGCCTTTGTAAAACTGATTCATAGCAAAAGAAGAGCGAGATCATTGGAGTTGCAATGATTCATTCACCAGTTAAATTCTTTTTGTAAAGACAAAACTATTCCTTTTTATTATTTATCGTAAATACAAGTCATTGAAATTCAACAGGTATTTATTGAATGTGTTTACCACTTATCAGGTACTGATGACACATTGGTGAAGCAAACAGATAACAGATCTCAGCCTTTGTGAAATTTTATATTTTCATAAAAGGGAGTAAACATTTTAAAAATACATATATTTAGAGAGAGAGAGAGAGCAAGCGAGCGCAAGCATGGTAAGTTAAACTGGGAGTGTCAATGGCTTGGTGGTACATCAAATCCACTTTAAAACAGAGAGGTAAAAATAGACATCTTACTACATTGCTAAATTCACTTATTAGATCTAGTAGATTATTTTTAGATTTGTTAAAATTTTCTATTTAAACAATGCTGTTGTATGTGAATAAAGACAATTTTACTTTTTCTTTCTCAATATTTATAACTATTATTTCATTTTCTTGTTTATTGCCTTGGCTAGAACCTCCAGTATGGTGCTGATTAGAAATGATTAGAGTGGATATTCTTGCCTTGTTACTGTAAGAGATAAAGTTCCAATATTTTATAATTAAGTCAGGTGCTGACTCTAGGTTTTCTGAAGAAGTTCGGGTCTATATTTTAAAAATAATTATGTCTTGGGATGCCTGGGTGGCTCAGTTGGTTAAGCCACTGACTTTGGCTCAGGTCATGATCCTGGAGTCCCAGGATGGAGCCCTGTGTTGGACTCCCAGCTCTGCGGGGAGTCTGTTTCTCCCTCTGACCTTCTCCCCTCTCATGCTCTATCACACACATTCTCTCTCAAATAAATAAATAAAATCTTAAAAAAATAATTATGCCAGAGACTACTGGGTGGCTCAGTGTGTTAAGCATCTGCCTTCAGCTCAGGTCATGATCCCATATTCCTGGGACGGAGTCCTACTTTGGGCTTCCTGCTCAATGGGGAGCCTGCTTCACCCTCTGCTTGTGTTCTCTTTCTCTCTATGACAAATAAATATTAAAAAACAATAAAGAAAATAATTATGCCACTTTCTGAATTTTATTATGTCACTTTTATTCATCTTTTATGTTGTTTCTTTAATGTTAAACCAACCTTGCATTCCTAGGGTAAATCCACCTAGTCATTATGTCTTATATTTTTATGTATTTCTGGATTCCATTTGCTATATGTTGTCTACAAGTTTTGTATCCATGTCCCTGAGGGACATTGGTCTCTAATTTTCTTATCTTGTAATATCTTTGTGAGATTTTGGTGTCATAGTTGTTTTGGCTTCATAAAAAGAGGTTGAAAAATATTTCCTCCTCTTATGTTTCTGTAAGAAAATTTTTTGAATTGATACTATTTCTTAGAAGTTTGATAGAATTTAACAATGAAATCATATAACCTTGAAATATTTTTTATTGAGAGCCTTTTAAATGAATTTGATTTTTAAAATACCTTTAAGACCATATGTATTTTTACTGATCTTTATTTCTCCTGCACTCTAGGGTTTAGCCTTTAGCTAAGAGTCCTCAATTGGATTGTCTGAGAGAAAAAGGAAGGGAAAAGAAAAAATAGAAATCCTCATGTTGATTAGGGGGCATACTCTGTGGTAGTCTTGACCTTAAATCTCTACTCTCCACCAGCAACTGGCCATAGTTTGTTGGCAAACCAGTTCTAAAATCCAAGGAGATATGTTTAATTAGCCCAGCATGAGTTCACAAGTGGCATTGTAAACTTACTTTACATAAATAAGTAATTTTAATCACTTGGGGTAGCACAGCAATTTTTCATGGTTATTTAAGACATGAAGAAGACTAACTAATACATTTGCCTTCTGTACAGAAGGGACTCAGGGAGCTACCAAAGGTAAGACAAACTCATGGATGTTTTAATATTTGTCTAGGACTTATCTTAAACAACTCAGCACATTTAAAACAATGAACCAAGGAAAACAAGCAACCTAAGTAGAGATTTAGGTCACAATAGCTGAGGAGCTTCATTGAAAATAATCAAACAAGGCTGATCCACATCATGGGCTCTGTGCCTTGCCTCTTGGGTCCTACTCAAAGCTTGCAGTGCAATTTTTCTCTTCCAAGCTTGACCCACTTGTGCATGGTGCTGATAATTATTTCAGTCTAAATTCCGTATTTTAAAAAGCCTCCCAAGTTTTGCATAGTGCTGCATAAGACAATCATTTAAAGAGGTACAAGTTAAGTATTAAGTTATGGGAAATCAAACAATGTACATGAGGAATTAACTGTATTTGAAGCCTATACTTAGGAATGTCAGATGGAGTCCTAGACCCTTTACTTTTTTTTGGATTAGCTACTAAACCAGGAAAAAATTATTTACTATGTTGATTTTTCTTGTAAAACTACCAAAAATTTTTCTTATAGTGGGTCATTTATTTGTAAATGGGGTAGAAAAGTTGTTGCAAAAGGCAAAGTTTGGAAAACTAAGTGAAAGAAAAAAACTTCCAAAAGCATATATAATTAAGAAAATAAGTTTTCCAAAACTATGTTATTAATTCAAAAGACTCCATATAGTCTTTTTATTGAAAAGACTATAAAGTCATTAATTTAAAAGATCCCATGTAGTCTTTTAAAATAAATTTACCCCTTAATTCAACAGACTGATATGAATATTGAAAAAGACTTAGTTTAAGTTGTTTTGCCTATAACACAATAATTATAGACATTATGTAAGAATACAAAGCTGTAGCAATAAATCCCATGAAAAAAGTTATGATGCATATTAGTGAGGTAGCAACATAGTGACCCACATAATTCGTATTAAAGATTATCATTGAGGCGCTTGGGTGGTCAGTTGCTTGAGGCTCTGACTCTTAATTTCAGCTCAGGTCATGATCTCAGGATCGTGAGACTGAATCCTGCATCAGGCTCTGTGCTCAGTTGAAAGTCTGCTTGGAATTCTCTCTCTCCTTCTGCCCCTTTCTAACACCCCCAGGCTCTCTCCCTCTTTCTTTAAAATAAATAAATAAATATTAAATAAAAAATATTTTCCTTGGTTATTGGCTGAAAGTTCAGCAGTTTTGTTCATTTCAATTCTTTGCTGTTAAAAAAAACATGCTAAATATTCCAAAATATTCCAGATTAGGGAAATGTCATTAACTCAAAAGTTAACCACATGATGATTATTAAGAAAAAACTTACTTTATGAATACTAAGACATTTTAATTAAATCCTTTGTAAAATATAAATGAAAGATATAAATAATTTAAGAGTCAGGTTGATGAATTAAGATAAAATAATGAAAGGAAAAAATGAAATATGGTTATTGAGAGTTGTGTCCTTAAATGACAGAGTAAATGATGATTAATGCTTTTAAAATTAATAAAACATATTCCCTAGCAAGACTCAAACTAGGATATGAATGCACATTTTATTATTCATCATTCCATAAGGTTATCATTTCGGGGAAAAGTAACAATTATATGTATAGACAGATATAGATGTAGACATACAGACAAATGCAGGACATATGAAATAAAAAAATTAATCTAATTTCAAAAAAGTTAACATATACTTCAAGCAAAAATAAACATTTCAAGTGTAACAGCTCTTTGATATATTTTCTGGGATTATTTTAGTAGTTACAAAATACAACATTTATAGCATTTCAGGGTTTCAAGCTTTCAAGAAACCCATAATTTCTATGACATACATATCATCCCAGATCATAATAGATAAAAATTTCCCTCAAATTAGTAAAATTGTGAAATTAAATCAAGGTAAAACTATAAATATTTGCAAATAAAATATTACTATTGTCATTTTTTTGCTTTATAAACATATCTCATGTAAAAATAAATAAATAAAATCAGCAATAAGTTAAAATTATACTCATACAAGGCTATATATCTACAGTGGGTTAATTCTCCAGTATCTTGATGTTAAAATATTCAGCACAGCTTTTCAAACGAAAGAGGAAATTCTGACCCAGATCACTTTCTGAGATGTGTGGGAGTAGAGAGGTGTAGTCTCAGAGTGAAATAATAGCTACCACAGAAGACTGAGACTCCTTCATTTCCTAAACCAGGTAGTCTGACTCCCTGAAGACGATTCACTTGGTCCCATAGTAGGTGCTTGATCCCAACTTTACAACCACAAGAAAGGGGGCCAAGATACCTATAACAAATGTAGCTCTCACTGAGACTGAAGAGGGAATTTCATGTGATCTACCAGTACCGATCAATAAAGACCTTCAGTTTTAAACATGGCACCACAACAAAGAATCAAGTATTTGAGGAAATTAGAATCATGAAAGAGAAAGAATCAATCACAGAAAGAGCACAGTTAGAGCCCCTGGGTGGCTCAGTTAAGCGTCTGATCTTGGCTTCGGGTCAGGTCATGATCTCAGGGTTGTGAGATCCAGGCCCTGACTGGGCTCTGTGCTCAGGGCAGAGTCTGTTTGAGATTCTTTCCCTCTCCCTTTGCCCCTGCCCCCCTAAAATAAATAAAATATTTTAAAAAACAGAGAAAAATTATCAGAATAATTATCAGAGAAATAAAATAATTACAGAATAATTATCAGAGAAATAAAAGATAAACACATGTAATTCAAATCCACTGAGATTACTGAGAGGGTGTTATAAGAAGTTACTTGCTATACAAAAGTGAAACACTTAGAGCACTGAAAATTAAAAACCTGGTGGGTAAAATTAAAAAAGAAACAGGTAGTAATAATAATAATAATAAGAAGAAAACAGACCATAAAAGAAATCTGAACAGACTGAATATTAGGAGAAACATATCCAAAGATTGAATCTTGATTTGGTCAATAGATTGTCTCATAATATTCCATGAAAAGATAAGGAGATGAGAACATTAGGACAGTATTACAAAGTTGGACAATCTGTCTAATAAGAGTTGTAGGAAGATTGAAGGAAATGGAGAAAAGAAAATACAAAATAAGTAATTTTCTTGAGCTGAATGAAACTTCAAGCTAGGTTGTTGGTGGTGGTAGTGAAGGAGATCTATAGACTATGTGTAGAAATTGAAGAATTCCAAAGCTTCATAAAGAGTTTCCTATGAAGAAAGACAGCAAACACAAGATGATTTTTGTCAAAGGAATTATAACTAAGCTAGCAGAGGATTTATGTTTTGTAACTCAGGATATTTAAAAAAAAATGGGAAATATTTAAAAATCCAAAACAAAATGGTAAATGTAGAATTTTATTTACTTCAAAACGTCATTAACTTCTGAGGGCAAGTTAGTGACATATTCCAGCTTACAGGATGGTCAGAAAGTCTTTCACAAACAGTAAATAATCTACTCTAACAAAATAAGAAAACATGAGGTCAAGAGCTATTGAACTCATAAAATATGAAAAACAGGGTTGAAAAAAGAAGCCAGCAAAAAATAGAGTTAAATATACTTGACAGACAGTATGACTACAAACCTTGAGACAATCAACAAAATTTATATCTAGAAAAGTAGAAGCATATTGAAAATATAATAAAAACCAGAAACTAAAACTCAAGAAGATTTCAACAAAATATGGGATATTGGAAGGAAAAGGAGAAAGTGACAGCTTGCAAAAAGTATTTTTATTTGGAAGGAAATGTTTTAGTTGCTGATTAGTTCTCCATGTTGATGGAGAAATATGTTTAAATATTAAACAAATGTTTAATATAAATGTTACATAAATAATGGTAGAGCCTCCATATTAGCACTGGATCACCTACCTCAAAACTAATTTTTACATCAGGAAATAATAAAGCTCTGTCTTTTTAGATTACTTATTCCTATATACAGCAGAAGCTGATTCTGACTGATGTATCTTCTCTTTGAGTGAAAAAAATAAGCTCACCATGTTTTTTCTTTTTTAATCACTTGAGATTTTAGCTTCTATTTCTGCTAATTTTTTACAACTCCCTTTAGATGTTATAATACATCATTTTTCCTCCTCCTGATTGTTTCTTGTATACTATCTTCTACTTAATATATTTTTCTTGATAAAATGCATCCTCTAGTTACATTTTTTATGATAGTATTTTGAAAACAATATCTTCTTACATTCAATGTAATAAGTAGGAAAGCTAGGATCAATATGATTTCTGTCATAGCAAACTTATATAATTTTTCTCTTTTACTTCGGAGTTCTAAGATTTTGCTATGATATTTCTAAGAGTGATTTTTGGCTATTCTGCTTGGGACTTGGTGTGCCCTTTCCATTAGAGGATTTTTAAACAATATTTATTTTAATTTATTTTATTTTAATTTAATTTATTTTAAACAATACATTCTTTTTTCTAATTTGCCTTTTATTTTTCCTGTAAGAACATATAGGTTTCACTCCCTTAGCATATTTAAATTATATAATATGATCTCAATTATAGAATGAGTTGATAACTATATACACTACTTTTTTTTAATGGGAATTATGTTGTGTGGGAGGAGTACCAATTGTCCTGATTGTTCTGGACCTGGAAGTTGATCATTTATAGCAAGTCTAGTATGTGGATGTGTGTGGTGAAACTTCCCCCTGAAAAATGCTTTGGGTTGACTTTTGTCCTGAGGTAACTTGAGCTGATGTGGCAAGGCAGCCCAACTGATACAAACATAGAATTTCTGGATAAACTATAACAAGTTTCAAAAGAAATAACTTCCTTAAGCAAAGTGAAATTTTAGATGCTAGAAACAAAGAGCAAAATCAAAACCAGTTCAGAAAGTGAGAGCGGGTAATGCCAATGGCCCTCAGGAGTTTGGGACTTAGATATGGACCCTAATAGGTGGACACTGAAGTTTTCCCTTGGATCTCTAGAAAGGAAGAGACTGGAAAGGGAATCTGTAACATAAAACTTCCAGCTCCAAAGAGCAGTAGCCCCAGTGAGTAAGAGCTAGACATCTTCATTCTCTTTCTTGGGAATCAGCACAAAAGCTGCCTTTGGGTGGAAAAAGTGAGAAATCCAGGAGAACTTGATGTAGAAGGAATTAGAAGGTTAAAAAGTAGAATATGTGAATTCAGCGTCACTGACTCCTTCAGAATACAGGCAAACAAAGAAGTACTCTGTAAAAGAACTTCCAAATTAGGGACAGGGTTCACTTGTATTTAAAAAAGTAATAATATCACCTTACACCAGTTAGAATGGCCAAAATTAACAAAACAGGAAACAACATGTGTTGGAGAGGATGTGGAGAAAGGGGAACCCTCTTACATTGTTGGTGGGAATGCAAGTTGGTGCAGCCTCTTTGGAGAACAGTGTGGAGATTCCTCAAGAAATTAAAAATAGAGCTTCCCTATGACCCTGCAATTGCACTCCTGGGTATTTACCCCAAAGACACAGATGTCGTGAAAAGAAGGGCCATCTGTACCCCAATGTTTATAGCAGCAATGGCCACAGTCGCCAAACTATGGAAAGAACCAAGATGCCCTTCAACGGATGAATGGATAAGGAAGATGTGGTCCACATACACTATGGAGTATTATGCCTCCATCAGAAAGGATGAATACCCATCTTTTGTAGCAATATGGACGGGACTGGAAGAGATTATGCTGAGTGAAATAAGTCAAGCAGAGAGAGTCAATTATCATATGGTTTCACTTATTTGTGGAGCATAACAAATAGCATGGAGGATAAGGGGTGTTAGAGAGGAGTAGGGAATTTGGGTAAATTGGAAGGGGAGGTGAACCATGAGAGACTATGGACTCTGAAAAACAATCTGAGGGGTTTGAAGTGGCGGGGGGGTGGGAGGTTGGGGTACCAGGTGGTGGGTATTATAGAGGGCACGGCTTGCATGGAGCACTGGGTGTGGTGAAAAAATAATGAATACTGTTTTTCTGAAGATAAATAAACTGAAAAAAAAAAGTAATAATAGAGATGATCTCACAATGACAGTATTACATTTTTGCACTGGGAAATCACTCAAAAGATGAAAGATTCAGTAAACACAACAAACAGAAAAATAGTATACCAGGAATAGAATATCAGAAAGTTCTGAAAAAAATTCTGAAGACTCACAGGGATCATTGGTTGTTAATGAGCTGAAGTTATCAGTGTCTTAAATTGTTTGATTTTCAGTATTTACAGATCTTCCCTATGACAAAATTAAATTTAATTGAACTATCTAAAAAATACATTTTAATAATTCCTATTTTAGAATAATATAAAAATTCTAAGAATAATATTAAAAATCAATGTAAAGGTTTGGTTTGTACCTCTGTAATAAAAGTTCCTAGGCAAAATAAAACAGAAAATTACAGAACATTATTATCATGTTTTTTGTCCCATGGAGGTCAAAACAATTTTTTTAACCTAATTTTTTAACACTTTTTTTTAAAATACTAGTATGTACCTATAGGTAAATTAATTTATCTGACCATGAGTAGTAGATATTGACATCATTATAAATTGCTTTTGTATCTTAACACTGGTCACAGTTTATGAAAATATATCAGATTTCTATAAAAGAAGATTTTTCTCAAAGATCTACATTATCACTTTCTGTTTTCCTACTTTGTATGTTATGTTTTGTGTGTCTATGTATAAGTTTAAAATACTTAATAATAGAACATTGATGCATAGGCAGTGAGGTTTGTATGGCGTTAAATGGTATGTAATAAATAGGAAAGCAATAAGGTAATATATTGAAATCAAATTTTATTTTTTTCCATCACAAGTTAGTTAAATTAGTTAAAAACATAAAGAACATGATTTCCAGACTAGATACTTTTTAAGTTTTTCATAAAATAAATGAGGCAAGAATTAATTTGATATTAAAATAGCTAGAATATTCAAATCAGACCTGGTAAAATTTGGAGAAAAGGTGGTCAAGTACTTTTTTCTAAAAAAAAAATAATCTACACAACAAAGGCATCTTTTATCACAATCCAGTATATACACTGGCAAACACATATACATGACTGGAAACTAATTTTCATATTCATCCTTATATATACAATATGATATAAAAATCTTTCTTCTACTTTATTTTTTAAAGGCTTAAGTGATTATTTTAATCACCTAATTGATTTTATGATCTACTAAAAGTCCTTAATAAATCAGTTTTAAAAGCCACAGATCTAAATTAATCTATTTATCTTAGAGATTAAAGAGGAAGATCCCTGAAAAACAAACTCCCTTAAGTACTTGTGCTGGAATTTGGTAAAATCTAATTTTTTTATTGTTAGTCCCTTTATTTTTCCCCATAAAATATTATTCAGTTCCACTTGGAAGCATAAGCATAATAAGAACACATGTAATTTAATTTGACTATTATGTGGAGAGATTTCATAATAAATTTCTGAAATATAAAGGGCTGACCTCTTCCAGGTTAATAGCATAAAACAGCATTTTGTGGAAAAGTTAAGTCTTTTGCATTTTGAACTCTAGCCACTCATTTCAGAAGAGGGTGGAAGTCACTGAAAGTTATATTCCAGGGAATCTGTAAGGCCAGAGAAGGTCAGGCCATTTGCTTTTGCAGTTTAAGGTTGTATGATTTTGACTCATTCCCACTCTTGAGGTAGGATGTACTATGTTCTGACATACTCCTAGTTCTGACACACTAAATAGACCACCTCTTTCTTACTCATTAATGTATTTAAATTGTATCAAATTCTTAGTGTGTGTTAAGCCCAGTACTACAAAAGACAGTAATGACCAACATGCAGGCACTATACTACAGCAGATCATTGAATTTTGGTAGAAGTTAGATCAGGCTGCCTATTGAGAATGTTTCCCAAATCCTCATCTCCTCAAAATGACTCTTTTCGTGTGTTCTACTCTCCTGATTTGACACAGTTTGTCTATGTATTAACTACCTTCCAGGATTTACTTGGAGCAGAAAACATGAGATAAATGACTATGGGGTGCCTGGGTGGCTCAGTCTGTAAGCATCAGACTCTCGGTTTCTGCTCAGGTCATGATCTCTCTCTCAGCCACCTGGGTGGTTCAGCAGGGAGTCTGCTTGAGATTCTCTCCCTCTGCCCCTCCCCCTGCCCACAGGCTCTCTCTCTCTCTCTCTCTCTCTCTCTCTTTCTCAAATAAATAAATAAATCTTTTTTTAAAAAAATGACTATGTTTATACATAGATATGTTTCAAACAGGACTGGGAATGTTTTATGTAAAAAGAAAATACTATCCTAATGCCTTAATGCATTGTACTAGAAGCATGATTATGAAGGTGTTTTTGTTTTTGTTTTTCTAAAGGTTCATTTATTTAGAGCTGGGGGAGGGGTGGCAGAGGGAGAGACAGGGCATGGGAGGGGAGAGGTCAGAAGGAGAAACAGACTCCCAGATGAACAGGGAGCCCTATGTGGGACTCCATCCCAGGACTTCAGGATCACGACCCGAGCCGAAGGCAGTTGCTCAACCAACTCATCCACCCAGGTGCTTGGGAGAGAGAGACTCAAGCAGATCCCTGCTGAGGGCAGAGCCTGACATTGGGCCTAATCTCAGTACCTTGGGATCATGAATAAGCCAAAATCCAGAGTTGGTCACTTAACCGACTGACCACCGAGGTAACCCTAAGGAGGTATTTTTTTTTATGGTTCCTTTGCTAGATTACTCATTTTAAGAAATTTAAACTCAGATGATTCATTTTTGAGGGGAGTATAGAAATCAACAGTAGGGTGTTCACAGATTCTGCATAGGGTATTTAGAAAGAAAAAAAAATATATCCAAATATCCCTTAGGGCATGGTCAATCTCCAACAATGCTCCTATTCCAAAATGGTTTTCATAGTTGATAATAACAAAATCAGATGACAAAAAAACAGTCTAAGAAGTAAATAAAATTCTCAATGGGAATATTATTGAAGATAAAATATCAAGCCAGTCATATAAAGAGTTAAATGACAAATTAAAACTTTAGTATAAATGAAAGTATAATGGTACAGTTAGTGGGGGGAATCTAAGTTGAGAAAGAAAATAAACTAATCAAAAACAACAGAAATAAATTTACAAAATAGGTTGATATCATCTAAGACAAAGAACAGTATACAAAGAAATGAGCAAAAAGAAAAGTTATAAAAAAGTTATATATACCAAGCCAGCTAACTCAGCAAACTAAAACTGAGTGGAGAACAGGACAGAAGGCAGAAGAGCATTCTAGATATTTACAGTGTTACAAACCAATAGCAACTATATAATTGTCTTCTAAAAGGTGGTTATTCCTGATAGTCTTCCCCAAGGAGAATCTAAGGAAAGAAATTAACTCATTAACTCACTTAACTTTTTTCATCCTTTTTTTTTTTTTAAAGATTTTATTTATTTATTTGACAGAGATCACAAGTAAACAGAGAGGCAGGCAGAGAGAGAGAGAGGGAAGCAGGCTCCCTGCTGAGCAGAGAGCCCGATGCGGGTCTTGATCCCAGGACCTTGAGATCATGACTTGAGCTGAAGGCAGAGGCTTAACCCACTGAGCCACCCAGGTATCCCTCATCCCTTTTTTAATGATAAAGTATTTCAAACAAAGAGATATAAAACTTGTATTTTCCCTCATAAATATAACATGTTCCAAATATTTAAATAATGTTACATAATGGTAAACAAATTTTTGTCTACTGATATATCAAATCTTACCATTATCCATATTTGCTTCAGATATTTTATTTATTATTTCATTTTTAAAATTTTATTTATTTGACAAAGAGAGATACAGCGAGATAGGGAACACAAGCAGGAGGAGTGGAAGAGGGAGAAGTAGGCTTCCTGCTGAGCAGGGAGCCCAATGCAGAACTGGGTACCAGGACCCTAGGTTCATGCCCGGAGTCAAAGGCAGACAATGACTGAGCCACCCAGGCACCACCACCCCCGGATCAATATTTAAAAGAATATAAAACATTAAAGTTAAGGCTAGAGGTCTGTCTAAAAGATCTCATTTGCCTTATTCACACTGTAGAAGTTACTACTTTTTATGGCTGTTATATATTTTACTACAACATATGCTATCAATTTTACTATAGTTATATAGACATTAATGATATGTAATACTGGAGTTTGTTGTAGCTTTATTAATATGTGGATAAATGTTATTATAGGTTATTCGTTATTGTGTAACTTATAGCATTAATCTTTAAAATACATACATTATTTATTTATGTACCTACGACATTTACCTCAACTATGGTCTTTTTTTTTTTTTATAGATTTTTATTTTATTTATTTGACAGAGAGAGATGACAAGCAGGCAGAGAGGCAGGCAGAGAGAGAGGAGGAAGCAGGCTCCCTGCTGAGCAGAGAGCCCAATGTGGGGCTTGATCCCAGGACCCTAAGATCATCACCTAAGCCAAAGGCAGCGGCTTAACCCACTGAGCCACCCAGGTGCCCCTCAACTGTGGTCTTCTATTTTGATATCTGAACATGTTACTTTATTTACTAGTTTCCCTATTTATGAGTTTATAAATGATTTATATGAGATAATACATTACATATACATATATACATATGTATACACACATATCAAAATAATGCATTTTCTCTTTCTCACTAACAACAAATTCTTTTGATGCACAACTACATATGGAATTAATGGATCATAAAGAATTTGCCTCTTCCCTTTACTACATATGACCAAATTTTTATATAAAATTCTTTCCCACTAACATATGACTACTAACAATGTAAATGTTGCCAGTTCCTTACAGCCTCATTGATATTTTATATTATCAGTCTTATAATTATGCCAATCTGCTTAATATGGCAGTAAACTATTGTTTTAGGTTGAGTTTTCCTAATAATTAGCAAGACTGAGCATTTTTTCATAGGTTTATGATCATTTAGATCTCCTCTATGAATGGACTGTTGAAACTTTTCTCCTGTTTTAAAACTTTTGGGTTCCTTGTCTTTTATTATTGATTGAAACAAATTCCATTATATAGTCTAAATATTAACCTATGGTCAGCAATCAATGTTACACTTATCTTTCATTTATTTTGTCCAGTATGTTGGCAGTCTTTACATTTTCGTGAATCTACCATCTCCCTAATTTGTGATATACACAATGACTTTATAAACACTATTTATAATATATATTAAAATAAATTTCTATTATATGTTACTGGTATAAAGAATTCTATATTTTTTCTAATAGTTTTGTTTTCAGTTTTTTTTTTAAGATTTTATTTATTTATGTGACAGACAGAGACTACAAGCAGGCAGAGAGGCAGGCAGAGAGAGGGGAGGAAGCAGGCTCCCCGCTGAGCAGAGAGCCCGATGCAGGGCTCGATCCCAGGACTCTGAGATCATGACCTGAGCCGAAGGCAGCGGCTTAACCCACTGAGCCACCCAGGCGCCCCTGTTTTCAGTTTTAATATTTATATTTTTATTGCATATGGAATTGATTTTTATATATGTTCAGATGAGGAATATAATTTAATTTTTCTGTCCATGGAGATGCCATTTATTTAAACATTACTGGATAGTTTATCATTTTTTTCACTGATTAATAATGCCAGTTTTTTATGTGCACAGGTCCATGTTGTGAATTATGAGACGGCCCCACCTTGTAACACTGGCAATATAAGCTTAGAGTAATTTCATATACTTGAGAAATTTTCTTTTTCCCCACTTATTTTATACTATAGCTTGTATAATATGTACTTGTGTATCTTTAAATTTTGATAGGACTCACTTTAAAACCATCTGTAGCTCTCTCTCTCTTTTTTTTTTAAAAAAAAAAAAAGCAAAAGAGAGCACCCGTGTGTGGTGGGAGGGAGGGTTAGAGCGAGAGGGAGAGAGAATGTTAAGCCCACTTTGGGTACCAACTCAGGAGGGTTCAGCATGAGGCTCAATGCAGGGCTCAGTTTCGCAGTCCTGAGATCACAACCCGAACAGAAACCAAGAGTCAGATGTTTAATGAACTGAGCCACCCAGGTGCATGTATCTGGGACTTTAAAGACAAAAAGTTCTTCAATTACAATTACTTTAATAGTTATTGTTGATGCAGATAATTTTTTCCTATTTATGTTAAAAATATATATATATTTGGAATTATATATCTTTTTCCTTTCATTTGTTTATGCAAATATTCTTTTTCATCATCAGACTCACTAAAAACTTAACTTTTAATAAATTTTAAGAGATAAGATAAATTTCTGTATTATTTTCTTATTTTTGTTACTTATTATGTCAATTTAACCATTATATTTATTATTGATCTTTTCTGGGTGTCTTTAGGTTTGTCCATTTAAATTTTTCTTTTTTCCCCCTACTTCTTAAATATTTAGATCACTTTCCCCAATATTTCTTATTTTCTGATAAATGATAATAAAATCACCTCTAAGTAAATATTTTTGTTCTACAAAATCTGTCATATATAGTGGTGAATTTTCATTCAAGGTTATAGATTTTGTATTTGCTCTTATGATTTCCTCTGTAACTTACTTTCAATTTAATAGAAGAGTTTGGGGGCACCTAGGTGGCTCAGTCAGTTAAGCTTCGGCTCGGGTCATGGTCCCAGGGTCCTGGGAGGGAGGCCACATCGGACTCCCTGCTTGATGGGGAGCCTGCTTCTCCCTCTCCCTCTATCTGCCGCTCTGCCTATTATGTGTTCTCTATCTCTCTGTCAAGTAAATAAATAAAATCTTAAAAAAATAGTTTGTTGTTGATTCTAAAACTTAGTATCTTTTTCTCTATGTGTCTATTACCGATTTCTAGTTTTGTTCCATTAGAATTATAGATCTTAGTCTATGTAAAGTTGGTTATGTTTTTCTATTTCAAAATCTGATGTAATAATATATAAATCAAATGTTGTTTAATAAATGTTAATGATAAACAAATACCCATTATCCCAACACTCACCTGAAGATCTAAAACACCAGCTTTTCCAAAGACTGCTTATTCTCCTTTCCATATCCCTTCCCTTTTACTCTATGGTAATAAAAGTTCTAGCTCTGCACACAGATGTAGAGTTAAACACTAGAATTTCAAATCTATATTAAAGCTTGATGTAGCGATATGATTAGATTCTCAGTGAAATGATAACAGAGACAGTGACCTATAATCCTTCAAACTTTACTTTTTTAAAAAAGGATAATAATTTATGTATCTCCTTTCTTTTTTCCCATTCCTATGGGCTAGTAGAATGATGTAGTTTTGTGCTATCTTCAAAAATGCAAATTAGATTAAAGGTGTCTTGTTCAATAGAGCTGTCCAGATCCCCTATAAGCACAGGACTTGGCCATCTGCACTGGAGAAAGAAAGAGAGACAGACTGAGTCATGGAGAGAGAAGGAGAGGGACAAAGAGTGTCAGGGAGGGAGAAAGAAGAAAAAGGACAATGAGGAAAAGGAGAATAATAAGAAGGAGAGAAAGAAGAAGAGTAAGGAGAGAAAAGGAGGAGGAAGAGGAGGAGGAGAAGGATGAGAAGAAAAAGAAGGCGGAAGGAGGAGGAGGAAGGAGAAAACGGAAGGAGGAAGGAGAGGGAGGAGGAGGAGGAGGAGGAGGAGGAGGAAGGGGGGGAGGAGGAAGGAGGAAAGAGATTGAAGGAGGAGGAGGAGGAGAGGAAAACAACAACAAGAGGAAGAAGAGGAAAAAGAGTAAGAATTTTTCTTAGTTAAGCTACTATATTACTATATTTTGGAGTTTCTTTTCCCAGCAATATAATATGAATGCTAGATAATGCTCTACTATTATTGATAAACTTCTTGTGTATTCTCTCCTGATCCTTTCCAATGCCTCTCTCACTTGAATCATAAACACCATCTTGAAATTTTTATGATTTTCATGCTTTTAAACTTATGTGGGTCAGCACCTGACAAATTTATGAAATCAAGTGAAAGAAACGATGTTAAATTATTTATTTATTATATTTCCAGGGGAAAGGTCATTATCCCTTTTCTAAGTATAAAGTACGTTGTTTATTTGACCCACAACTATCTCTCATTGGTCTGTGCCAATGATTTTAGTCATTGTAGTTACTTGTAGTTACTGATGGAAATGATTAAACTATCCTCAAGTGAAAAGTCCAAAAGAAAGAATAAATTCTGATTGTATGACCTGGTCATAGAAGAAGACCTACTTATGCCACTATTATTTATGTCACTATTATTAAATACATGCACTTTTATAACGACTGTAACATAACTTCCCTTTCTTAAAAAGAAATAAAAAAGAGGTGAAGTAAACCTACTTCGGGTTTCCTGACTTGTAATCTCTGACTCATCAATTCAGTGAGAATGTCAATCTAGCATTAAGCTGCTGCAGTCAGAGGGTTTACTTCCTTCTTTCCTTTTTCTCAAGAGATCACAGTCCAGCATTGTTTAATTGTCAAACAACTAGAAATATTTTCTTATATTTTAGTTGTTTCCTATGTTTTAGTTGTTCAGTTTCTTCATGTAGCTGAGAACTTCATATTCTAGTTGTTTAATATATTTCTAATTGTTTAAAGCAAGAGAGTAAATCTTTCACTGTTATTCCGTCTTGGTGGGGAACAGAAATCAAAGCATTTTCATTACCTCATACATTTTTTCCTCATTGATTTATAGAATATTTTTATGTATTCTGTATAGTAGAATTAAATATATGTATTGCAAAAATCTTTTTCTCATCTGATTTGTCTTTTCAGTTTTCAGGAGATGTAATGGTTTTTTTTTTTTTTTTTTTTTTAGTGCAGACTGTTTAAGAGTCTCTAATTAACCAGTGGTCATGAAGGCCTTCTCCTATATTTTCTTCCAGATGCTTTATTATTTTACTTTTCTCATTTGTGTCCGTGATTCACTATGAATAAATTTTAGTGCTTATTTGAGCTAATTTTTTTTCCAAATAGATATCTAATTAATCTCTCATTATTTATGGAAAAGATCATGTTTATCCACTTGCAATTCAGCACTTTTGCAAGAACACACGTGACCGAATATATAATCCTGGTCTCTCTCTGCTGAATGCTGGTGCATTTGTCTATCCTTGTACCAAAAAGACACCACACACTATATTAAGTATGGTGAGTATTAAGTTTGATAACATGAGTCCTCCAACTCTGTTCTTTTAAAATATTGTTCTACCCACCCAAGATGTCTTAACTTCCAAATTCACGTTAGAATCAGCTTGTCAGTTTATATACACATGATTTGTACATGCACACGAATCTATAGGTAAAGTTGCAGAGATTTAAATGTTAACAATATTGATTCTCTTCCAATATAGAAACCTGTATATTTGCCTACTTATTTCTTTCTTCTTTAAATTAAGCCTAGAAGATTATTTTTTTAAAATTACTTTCTCCATCCCTTGTAGCTCTACAAATCGGTGGTTTTATCCAGAAGCTTGCTTATATTCAAGTTAAATTTACTACCTTAATTTTAAGGACAATTTTTGTATGTCCCATAGAAAGTTACAGAAGTAATATATATTTGCCATGATTCATTGAAACAAAAGGTTTTGTAGGAGCATTCACCCCTGCTGCAGAAAAGCAACATTTATCATGTACAGACTTCTGCTGTCCTTTCTCATACCAGTTTAGACTACCATACAGTCAATCTCCATTATCTTTTTTTTTTTACATGAATAACATCATGTTAATCACATTGCAATTGAATTTGTTTTTGTAAAATAAAACATGACTAATAAAACATGACTATTTCTGCTACTCAAGAGATCAGGGCTACGATGTTTTTTCACGTATGTTGCAAAATTCTACTTTCTAAGAAAGTTGATAATACAATCAAACATTTTCCTACCAATGGACAGTATGCTTGCTTCCAATTCAACCATAATGCACATGTCAGGATGACTCTACATCACTGATGGGTACAGTAAGCACTTCTGTGCTTGTTATGCTTTCAGAGCACTGCATTCTATACTGTTACTAAAGAGTGGATTTTATATATCTAGTTCTTGTTTATATATGGTTATATAATTCTTTGATTTGAGTAAACAGAATCCTGAAACCACGAAAATCTCAACTATTTTATTTCACTGCTTGGTTGCACTTTGTATTTCTTTGTTTCTCTGAAGACATTTTAATATATTTCTATTTGGCTCTGAGACAGCTTAATGCCTCCATTCAGACCCTTAAATCATTATTTTTTCTATTTTGAATAAATAAGGGTCTTCACTCCACTGCACACGTCACTAAGGTTGTAGCTAAGTTTTTCATCAATCTCTTTACAGCCTGATTGAATTTTGTATTTTTTTTTCCATATTCTTCCTTCTTGGCAGAGCTGTAGATCTTCCAACTGAATATGTTTTCGAAGTTTAAGGCACAAAAATAGTTTTATTTAGAGATCACTCAAATAAAGCTTTTGCTACTTTACTTCTTATAATGAGAAGGAAGCATGGCCTCAGAGTTTTGTCTTAGTTACTATGAAACCAACAAATCTAGAAGATACTTATAGTTCTCAAGATTTAAAAATCTTACTTATGAACAATTTAAAAAATAAGAACAGAAGTAAAAGAAGCAAATATATCAATATTCATGAGCTAGAAAATTTAGCTTTTGAACCAGGGAAGATATTTGCAAAGATGCACTTCACACATTGTTTCGATTACTGTTTTCATATATACTTAGAACCTCCAAATATTTTATTGTATCTATTTACACTAGGTATACAATGGATGTTGAGCTGTGTAAATCTGCTTCCAAAACAGATGAATCAAGCAGAAAATTCATGAAAATTTAATGAACTATTTTCTTCAATTACTGTTATAAAATCGTTTTTGTGTGGTGCTATTTAAGCCCCACTTAATTCCATTCTTTCAGTAGTACGTGAAAGATCAAAGTCCAGCATGTGGAGACATAAAGCCCTCTTCAGGTAAAAACCCTAGGAATTAAAGCTTAAATTTATGATTCTAGTTGAAAAACACCTTGCATCACCTCTTTGACTTCTTTAGTGATGAGAGATCTAAAACTGAGAATCTCTCAACACTGTCCCGAAACTGACAGTGTCAATGAAGGAGACAGCTTTCCTAAGAGCCTTGGATCAAACAGAAGATGATTCAACATGGACAGGTTCAAATCAAAAACCTTCATTCTAGATCAAGAATTCTAAATGTCAGAAACCATCGGCGGTCACATTCTTTCTTGTTTCTTGGTTATCAAATTTTAGGGTATACAGGTGCTGCTTGTCCATGAATATAATTTTACAGAGCAAGAATCTAGACAGAGTTTTACATTTAGTATCATAAGCATGAGTTGCAAAAATAAAAAAGTGTTATCGTAAGCATGAGTTGCAAAAAAAAAAAAGTAAAAATTAGAGTTACAGTCTAAGCTTCCTATATTAAAACTTCCCCTTTTGATACTATTTAGGCTGAATTGAACAAATATAAAAAGGAAACTAAAAAACTAGACATAAAATTATTCCTTTAACTATGAATTATATCATGATTCCACATAACAAGATTTACTCATACCATAGAATCTTGCCCTTGCCATGTTGTTCCTAATAATTGTATTAATCAAAAGAATGACTAACTTTTTTGCCAGAAAATAGCGCTTCTTTATGAAGCTCCGTTAAGGTAATTATCTTGCAATGCAGTAAACTCTGTCTTTCAATAAGGGATAAAACATTATGATCAAAAAGGAAATAGCTCCAAAATTTAATTACATTTCAGGATTCTCTGCTGATTCTGTTTAGGTTTGCAAAACAGATGCAAAATATCATTAAACAAGTTGTACAAGAATTTAAAAAAAAAAAGGAAAAGAAAAGTTGAGAGAATGATTCCAATACAAAGTTATGAAATTAAATATGGCATTGGCTTGATAAGTATTAAGTTTTAGGGAGCTCTATAGATAGATATAGATATCTCTGAACTAATTGTTGATATCCTAGAAAGTTAACCATTCAATATATGTCACAATTGAGTCCATAAGACCAATTAAAGCATGCAATAAGGAAAATAGCAGGCAAATTAATAAGTTTCTCTTCATATTTCCAACCAAAGACACAGTCTTTGTTTAATTCACAGGTTATGAATGAATAGGCCATTAGTGATCATTAATTTATGAAACAATTCTTGAACATTAGAAGTAGGTTTGAGTTTCACAAGTTGCATTTCACATGATGGAGTCAAGATTACTCACTATTTTCTGATGCTAACACCTGTGATTAAAGTATAAAGCTGATACAGCAGCATTTAGCTCTTTGTATAAACATAAGCAGAAGGATAAGTCACAAATGTGCCAATTGTTCTCTCTACTGAGAAGATTAGCTGGTATTCACAACATAGGCACATGGAGCTTTCTAAATGCAGGTATTCTTCCTTACAGCCAGTTTAGAGTATTAAAATGCTGGTGATCATGATCAATCCCAAAAGGAGGGACGGAGCTCAGAATTTAGGATAGCATAATTTTCTCTGTTCTTCTTTTCTATAACAATGGACGTTCTGAGAAAACCAGACGTTCATATTTCACAGGCTAACTCTATGCCTTTTCTGATTTCAAGAGGCAATACTCATATCTTTTTTCTTAAAAATTTAAAATGGGTGAGACAGGGGTATGCACCATTGCATGTATGGTGTCTGTTCTTTCATCTCATTGGAAAATGTACGTTTTGTTTATCTTTACCAAAACTGATATGTTTATCTCTTCATTGCCTGTTTCATATTTTATTTAAGACCCTAAGTATAAACAGCATCATAGCATTCATCCTATTAATAAATATGGAAGTCTTTAATAACAGATGTATAGATTATGTAGTACAAATCAAGTAAAACCCTTATTGGTTTGATGCAAAATGGAAAGTCTTCAGTTCCGTAGGCCCCTAAATTATGTATAAACAGAATAATTAAATCAGTTAGATATAAATGATATATTTAAAAGTCACATATTACTTATATATTACTTATATTATCTATTATATTATTGGGGCGATTTAAATGTATTTTATAGAAAACTAACTTACTGATTTGTTATAATTTTCTCTGATTCGGGTATTTATAATACCAACTGACATTGCATACTCAATTAAATTGAGGGAATCTGATCCCAGCTGATCCTGCCTTTTCCTAGATTAGAAGTGATCATTCAAACTTCATATTCTGGTATTGCTTCACTGGCATATGTTAAAACCAGAAATTGTGTATTTTAGAACTAGGAAAAGCTCCCGGGGATATAAAAGAGATTTCTCTGACAATGATGCCAAGGCTACACAATGGGGAAAGGATCATCTCCTCAACAAATGATGCTGGAAAACTGGATATTCATATATTAAAAAAATAAATTGAACCTTTATAGCTATATAAAAATTAACTCAAACTGGATTAAAGATAGAAACACAAGGGCCGAGACTATAAACTTCTAAAAGAAAATATAGAAAAAAAATTTTTCACGTTATTGGATTTGGCACGATTTCTTGGATGTGACACCAACAGCATAGGCAACAAAAAGAAAAATAGATAAATGGGACTACATCATTCTTAAAATTTCTGCTCCACAAAGGAAACAGTCAACAGAGTGAAAAGGAAACCTACAGAATGGGTCAAAACATTTGCAGATATTTGATAAGGGGTTAATATTCAGAATCTATAAAGAAGTTCTGCAACTCAACAATAAAGAACCCCAAATAATCCAATTTAAAAATAAGCAAAGGACTCGAATAGACAGGTCTCCAAAGAATATACACAAATGGACAAGAAGCATATGAAAAGATGTTCAGCATCACTAATCATTTGAGAAATGCTTATCAAATCCACTATAGGATATCATCTTGTATTTATTAGGATGGTCACTATAAAAAGGGGGGGAGATAATAACTGTTGGTGCGCATATGGGAAAATTGGAACTGTTGTGGACTGTTGGTGGGAATGTAATTTGTCCAGTTACTATGGTAAACAGTACGAAAGTTCCTCAGAGAATCAAAAATAGAACTACCATATGATCCAGCAATCCCATCTCCGGGTGTGTATTCATAAAAACTGAAAATAGGATCCTGAAGAGACATCTTCACCAAAGCATTATTTGCAATAGCTAAGAGGTGGAAGCAATATTAATGTCCACTGGGATGAAGAGATAAGGTATTAGGATATGCATACAATGGAATGTTTTTCACTTAAAAAAATAGATATCCTTTCATATGCTATGAATTGAATGAATTCGTTATGCTAAGTGAAATAAACCAGTCACAAGAAGAAAAATACTACATGATTCCATTTATATGCGTTATCTAAAAGGTCAAATTCTTAGAAACAGAAAGTAGAATGGTGGTTTCCAGTAGCTGAGGGACGGTGGGAAAGGGGAGTTAATTCAGTAAGTACAGAGTTTCAGTTTTGCAAGATGAAAAGTTTCTAGAGATTTCTTGCACAACAAGATGTATATATTTAATGCTACTATACTGTACATTTAAAAATTGTAAAGATGGTAAATTTTTATGTTACTTTTTTTTACATAAAAAAGAAAACAGAAAGGAAAAATCATTTACTGTCAGATAAGCTAGGCATCAGGTGGATTTGGGGAAAATGAAGCTCTAAGCAAAATACTGTCTCAGAGATAAGAGGGAACCTCTGTTTATACATCTATATTCTCTGATTAAAGAAATAACAATGAAAAAATGATAAACATGATATAAAATTATGAGCAAGGTAGAACTTAAAAGAAAGCCAAATTAAAGCTTATACAGTTTAAAAATACTAAATTAAATACTGGACATATCATTATACCTCTATGTGTACTGAATAAGGTGAAATTGGAGTTTTATAACTTTGAAAAAATTTGAATACATTATTTTTTTATGGTGCCCTAAATTCTGATGTTAGCAAAGAGATAAGAGATTAGTGGCAATTATTTGGAAAATACAAGTTTTTTCTCTTTGATGATTTTTCACTTAGTTTAGCATAAAATGAATATTTGAAAGATATAAAGAAATTGAGTTATTCATTGTCCCCTAAAATGCTGTCTGAATACACAGAGATTGTAAAAAAGTGATTCAAACCATGAATATAAACAAAATTAGTAGATTTAAATTCAAAGCATACTTAATTATAGAATAGCATATGTGAATTTTAATAAGACACACATTCATTAAAATTATTTAAAACTTCAGTAATATTAAATAAATGGGCCTTTAATGCTCTATTTCACCAGGACTAGGAAGATAGGAAACATAGGGAATAAATGAGAAATTCTAATGTTTTAATTCTCATTTCATTTGATTTCTGTTTTTTTCTTTGTCCCTACTTTATCATTTTTATCAGTAGGAATCTGAGTTTCATAATGACTACCATTAGCAATTAATATGTGAGGCTGTATATCTTTTCTTCAGAATAAAAACCAAAATTGCTTTGATATTAAAATAGTCCAAAATTAATCTTTATATATAGTGAAAAGAGACAATTAAACACTATAGTTTCCCAAACTGCTAGATGCACTTAATTGAACATATGAATAAAAATACTTTATATATTTTTGACATTAAGAAATCTCAATTTGCAATAACTGTGCAAACTTTTGAAGTGAAGTGGATTCAGATTCTGTGAAATATTGATTTTGTAGTGACTGATTGATGCCTTTTGCCAACTGTCATTGCTTATTTACAGAAATGCCTTATTTACAAATATGAATTTTCTAGACACAGAGTCAGGTAATACATGGAATGTAATACAAAGAATGTACTTCTTTCCCCTAGCATAATGTTTAAAGTTCACACATGCTGTAGTATGATTTAATACTTGCTTCCTTCTTATTGTTGACTATGCCACACAAGTTTTTGTATTTTATCATAGATCTGATTTATAATACAGATATTATCAATTCTGTTATATTTTCCCAAAATACAGTAATGTTTTTGTTTCAGTAGATACCTGAATTGACTGGACTCAAAATGCAGACTATCATATCTCTGGTGGTCAGAGACTCAGATCTCAGTTCAATTCTTTAAAACTCAATTGTAAGTTGCTTCCAATTTGTCCTGCACATATGCAGGTAAGAGGTTAGGAGACACTCACTCAAAAAGAGGTCAAAGTCTACCTGTAGTTTATTATATGCCTTTCTCACTATCCCACTGTAACTGAGCTATCTTCGGGACAAAGCCACAGGGACAGGAGCAATGTACTCTAGGACTGTTACTTGCTCCATTATGGTCCCCTTCCATAATTTGCTATGGGGTTTCCCTGCACCCTCCAAAGCCTAGGGAGTTGCTTATAATGATTATGATTATTTTGTATTTTATACAGCATTCATAGCTGTTATTTTTTAGGAGAATCAGTCTGTAAGCATATTAAGAACAGGAATGGGGAATACACTTTATAACATAAAACAATTGCGGGGCAACAATCTTTTAAGTTTTGATGAAAGGATTATTGTAAAAATAAAACCAAGCAAAAGAGAAACAAGCAAAAAGAAAAAGAAACCACAAATGGAATGCAGATTAAGCTCTCTAATTTTGTATGGAGATAAAGTTGGTCAAAAAAAATTTTTTTGAAATATTTGAAACCTAGCATATTTAAAGTGAGGACAATGACAACAACAATGAATATTAGTCAGTCATAATCTTTCTGGCTCTCCTGTCAGTTCATTGTAACCAGGAACTTTTTTATTTGTGCTTATATGATGCCCACTGAGAGCATGGCTGAGGGATAATACTAATACATGGTTTATGTTGCTGGAAAATTTTTGCTTATGGTATTTTTTTTTAAAGATTGTAGTTATTTATTTGACAGACAGAGATCACAAGTAGGCAAAGAAGCAGAGAGAAAAGGAAGCAGGCTCCCTGCCGAGCAGAGAGCTCAATGTGGGGCTTGATTCCAGGACCCTGGGATCATGACCTGAGCCGAAGACAAAGGCTTTAACCCACTGAGTCATCCAGGTGCCCCGCTAATGGTATTCTTTAGGTATGGTACCCAGCCTGAGAAAAAGAAGCAGGAATGTTCAAGGTGATAGAGTGACATTTTGGGACAATGTTGTTATTTTTGGTGGCCTCGTCAGAAGGGAAGGACAGGTACAGAGGTCAGTCCCCTTCCTCACACATCATCATTTTTCCATTTACGATTACTTCCTTTTCTTTCCTTCTGTCCCAACTTCCTTCATTTGAGGGGACTGGAGTTCATATTTGGGGGTAAATTTCCTTTTCTGGTGGGAATGACCAGTAGTTGAAGAATTCTAAGCCCTGGATGTTAAGATACAGAGTGTTTGTAAGAAAAACATGATTCTAATTGTTATGATTAGATATTTCAGGGATAGCTGATTGAATTAATGGTAGTTATGGATATTGGACTAACAAGGCAAGAGAGAAACCATAAATTTAACTGTATCAATAATTACTAAAGCTTCTTATAAGTTATATAATTTATTCAGTATACTAATAATTATGCATATTACTAAATATATTAGGCAAACTTTACATTTAAAAATTGTAATAGCAAATTCTGGGTGGGTCAGTCAGTTAAGTGACGGACTCTTGATTTCAGCTCAGGTCATGACCTCAGGGTCATGAGAGGGAGCCCCACGGAGGGCTCCACACTGGGTATGGAGCCTACTTAACATTCTCTATCTCCCTCACCCTCTCCACCCCCTCTAAAAAAATTATAATAGTAAATTCTATCACTCTATTGTTAATTTTTAGATTTTTTGGTTCTTGTGGAATGGCTGCTATTTATTAGTAGTAATGATGGGATATTGTTATCTTTAACATCTATTATTAATACCCATCTCCACATTCAGCTCAGATTTTTTCATTCCTCTTTAAAAGGGTTCATTTAAATACTCAAATGGAACGACTCAACTTGGATAATTTATCATGGTTCTTCAGTGCTAGCCTCTCACAGTCTTGTCTTTTCTCTTCTTTTCTTTTTCAGCATCTGCTGTTAGTAAATTTCTGACTGGGTGACTGGACTTTGTACTCATGGCTTTGTTTCTGGTATAAGTATCCTTTGGTTCTTATTAGTCTTGATCGAACGGGACTGTTCGATCTGCTGCATTAATCCAGCCTGATATTTGATACATTCTTTGTTTCTAACTTCCCTTCTTGCTTCTGATTCAAAGAACTTTTCCCCTCCAGAAATTAAATTTTCTCTCATTCCTCAAGGATTTCTCAACTTTTCTTTTCCCGAAAGCTTACTCTGCAGTCACCACGGATAAAATGAACTACATTGATTAAGTGCCTACTATGCGCCCAGTAGTGAGATAAATGACATATACATAAAAATGAAAGGTTTACAGTATTCTGCTGCCTCCCTCAGCACGACAGACTCCCTCATTCTAATGAGCTATGTGTTTGGTAACAGATTTCATCATTTCACTAGTTGCCAAGTGTCTACCTACCAACAAACCAGTTTTCCTTTACTATATGCTAGCAATAATTGTCTTCAGTGTCAATCACTGTATCCTGAATCACTAAATACATGGTATTGTTATTACTATAATTATTGCTATTATTGCTATTGTATGTCATTTCTGAATGCAGAGGGGAATTCTGAAGAAGGAATATTTTGAAAAGGATGGTACTGACACTTTCACTAAAAGGAAATGAATTATGCTAAACGTGAGTCAGAAATTTCGAGTCACTAAAAAGGAACAAATTGAATGTGTCTTGTTAGAATTTTTCTTGCTAGTAATTATAGTATCATTCCTTTTCCTAGCTGTCTCAGAATCAATAAGACGAACCTGTTAGAACCCCTTGGCTATACAGTCCTTTCTCTGTTGCTAGCCAGGTAAATTGAAGAGATCAGGGTAACTGGCAGGTAGCCATGCACAAACCAGACCCTGGACCCTTACATTTTCACAGTCCACTCAGAGCTAAAATACCTGAAGGAAATTCATTTGAGGTTTAATATTTTGCCATTAGACAAGATGCACACTCTCTAGGAACACAATCTTCATTTAAGACCTTCATACTTGATAATATGTGAGCAAGCAAGAGGGAGAGAGGGGAGAGGGAGAGAGAGAAACCGTATTAACTTCTAGGTGTTTTTAGGAACATTTATGGCTCACCCGGTACTAATTATAATATGATTTCAAATGTGTTAAGTTAACATTTCATGAAGTCCTTTTCAGATGCCAGCCTTAGCAGGTCTTATTTTTGCTTCCTGCATATTTTCAGGCACTGAGATAAGTGGTTCATATTGCTTCTTTTCCTTTTATAACTTTTAAATATGTGTGCACTCAAACATTATTTCTTAACTGGATCTGTACTGCTCCCCTTCACTCTTTAAGCTCAGATATTTTAATTGTACCATTTGCAATATATTCAAAATACAAACAGCATATGAAATGTGTCAGTCTTCACATTGAATTTATAAATAAGTCTGGTCACAGTCAAATAATTTCACACATTGCCCAGCATAAACGTCAATTTAAAATATGAGGCTCATAAATAAAATGAAAACTGTTACCCAGTGGATCTAAAAACAGTTATTATGTCAGAGTTAATCTTTGCACCAGCTCATGGGCTTCCTACACACTGCATTAAATGTGAACCCCTAAATACCAAGGGTCCTGCATAATGAATCTTACTACGGTAAATCATTTGCACATTTAAATAGGGACAACATCATCATCTACCTGAATGGAATTTAACCTTGTGTAAAAGAAGATAATTGTATATTTGTAAAGGATGTCAAAATAACGTGAGATGATGCATTTTTCATTGAAAAATAAGTCAGGCTGTCACGAAGTCTTCCAGAGTGCCTGAGAAATACCATGAAAGCATACCCACAGTCTACTGAGTCTTCCCTGCAGCATTACCATAGCCTACTGATTCTTTTCAAGGAGTGGGAAGTAGTTCTGGTAGGTCCTAGACTTCGAACCACAGCAGTAACACCTGACCATTCATTGCACAAAGTATAGAAAACACAAGCGGAAAACAAGACTATACCAATGGACCTTCAGTTTACAGAAGGGTCTGCAGGGTAAGTACATATTTTAAAGAAGAGAACACTATTCTACATTCTCCCAGAAGAAGCAAAGATAAATAATTTCACTTCTACAATGAAGTTTACATTACTTATGCAGAAACAAATAGAATAATGTTTAGATATGCTGGTGAGGACTTGCCTGCATTCCAACACTCACTGGCTCCGCATGATGATTAATTCTTTTTTTATCAAAAATCTTTTGTTTTTGTTGATCACTTTTGTTTATGTTTATAATGAGAATTTGTATTTGTAAATTATACTAATAGTGAATTTTACACCTGCAGTTATCCCCATGCTCTCTGCAAAAAGTCTATCTTTTTAACTGTTTGGAAGTGCACAGGCTCTCTTTCAACTTTTTGAATAATTATAGCTTGATTATTTGCAACAATTTTTGTTTTGCTGACTCCCAAAGCCACTCTGATTTTAGCAGCCATGAAAATAATGTTTTGTTGTTATTTTTTAGTGGTGGCAATTTCTTCTCTTCTACTTAGATATTTAAATACTGCTTTCTTGAATTGTAGAATTTCACCAAATTTTTCCCTAAATGCCATAAATTATTAATTTTGCAAAGAAAATTATATCTCTTTCCAAAATACCTAATTATGGCTCTTTCTCTAAGTTCTGATTACTTCTGTGTCGCAATATTCTTGTCTGAAAAAAGTGACACAGCACTTATCTCACGGGTTGTTTTATGAGCTAATGTATATAAAGAATTTAGAATGGTAAGTCATTTAACTGTTTTTTTTTCAATTGTTTTTCTGACTTTCTTTTTTTTTTTTTTTTAGCAATTTACCCTAAATGCATAATAACTGTCAATGTTCTCTCCTAAGTGTTTGCCATCTTCTGTCATTTATTGAGATTTCCATGAACGAGATACTTAGACACTGTGCATAAATTTTAATCTGTTTTTTTTTTTTTTTTTGCAGAAAGCATGTTTATTTACATTATCTCAAGTGAACCCTCTAAGATACACATGTGGAATCTGTATTTTTTCAATGGTCATGTCAGGTAGATATCATTTCTATTGTACTGAGAAAGAAATTTTGAGACTTAGAGACGTTAAATAACTTGCCTGACAGTAAACTATAGTAAATGGCAGCGCTATAACTCCAACTATGGCCTAGCTGATGGTCTAGCTGACCTCAAAGACTGGGTTCTAAATTCTAAGTGTATTTTACCATCACCTTGTCCTTCTTCAGGCAGTGTTCATACATCACAGTGTGATGTAGACACATATACCTTGAGTCTCTTACCTGTTTTACTCACATAGATTTCATTAGGGTTGCTTTTATTATCCAATGTTTCTACTGATGATCATATTTATTCCATAAGTGAACGATTTCTATTTCTTGTTATTTTAAGGTAACAAGTGTTCTTTTTCCTTTCCCAGAGAATAGATGGTAGTTTTTTCCTAAACTCTTCCTTTCCACAACTGTTACTAAAAAGATGCCATTTATTTTTCTGCTGTCTTTGCATTTTTATAATGCTTAACTTGATGATGACTGTTAGATTTTGTTTCTTCTGCTCACTCAAGCTTGCTTGGTAAATAGGCTTTCAGGGGCATGGCTCCATAATCCTGTTTATGGTGAGACTTCATGACAGTATAAGTTCTCTGTGCTAATGTTGGGTGGAAGGGTTAAGGCTATTGGAGGTATTTTTTAAAGTACATGTTAAGGCTAATTCTATAGTTAATGGCAAAGTTAGAAGGCAGGAGGAGAGTCACAATGATCCAGCCTGCAAATAATGACCTAAAGCTCAAATCCAGTCAGCTAGGCAAGGGTCATCTATAGCATTTTTACCTGGAGTTGGGATTGAGGACTATGACAGGTGATCCAGAGCTTTTAGTCCCTTGGATTTCAGACACTTGATTTTCAACAGAACTTTCTTCTCATATTTATAATGAAAGCAGAATTTTCTAGAATCACTGCAGTTGGACTCAGATGGACTATAAGGGTAATACTCAAGTGATTCTATACCTTCAGTTCTAAAAATGAGAGAGTTTCTTAGAGCAATCATTCTCAAATTCTAGACCTTGAAACTCTGGCTTCAGAATTATCTAAGGCATTACTTCCACTGAATCAGAATGTTCTGGAGTTAGCTAAAAAGCCTTTTGAAATTACCCTAAGTAATTCTATTGCACAGTGAAATCTGAGAAAGAAAAATATCCTTTGAGAACATGGAATAAACTCAATTATTTTTTTCTCTGGAGATATTACAAATTTTTTTTCAAATGTTTATGAGATCTACAATAAATAATTATATAAATTCTTACTCTTCCATTTTCCGGTTAATCTCTATAGGAAAATCTTAGAGTAAAATGTTGTGAAGTATGATAACATAGTGTTTGGTACTTAAAATGGAGTCTTATCATTTGCCAGTAATAATCGTTTATAGAAATAAACAAAATTCTCTGGCCTTACTTGCAAGAATTCACTTCTCTTAATGCTTCATTTTGGCCAGGTAGACAAGAGAAAATCAGGAGAATTACGAGTTGTTAAATTTTTTTCCCATTCATTTATCACTTAAACAATGAAAAGCAATTAAGATCTTCAGTTTAAAAACTGACCTACGAGATCTTTTTTTTTTTTAATTTTTTATTCACATTCAATTTACTTAACATATAGTGTATTATTAGTTTCAGGGGTAGAATTTAGTGATTCATTAGTTGCATATAACACCCAGTACTCAGTTACATCAAGTGCCCTCCTTAATGCCCATGACCCCTCCTACCTCCCCTCCAATGATCCTGTTTGTTTCCTATAGTTAACAGTGTCTTATGATTTGTCTCCCTCTCTGTTTTTTATCTTATTTTTCCTTCCCTTCCCCTATGTTCATCTGTTTTGTTTCTTAAATTCCACATATGAGTGAAATCATAGCATCTTTGAGTAGATGCTTTTTTGTGTGGAAATGCAATTACACTGTATATTAAAACATCTTTGTTTTAAAGTGTCTTTCTCTTATAAATCATGTGAATATAAAACTATTATAGAGTGTTTTCCACATTTCTTTTTGTTGTTGTTGTTCTATTTTTTGTTTATCTGTTTTCCACATTTCAGAAGGCAGGTATGTAGTGTTGACCCTTGAACAACATGGGTTTGAAGAGCATGGGTTTACTTAAATGTGGATTTTTTAAATATATAAATACAGTATGGTAAATGTATTTTCTCTTCCTTATGATTTTCTTAATAATATTTTCTTTTCTTTAGCTTAATGTATTGTAAAATTGCAATGTACAAAACATATAATGTACAAAATGTGTATTAACTGTTTATGTTACCAATAAGGCTTCCAGTCAACAGTAGGCTATTAGTAGTTTTTGGGGAATCCAAAGCTTTTTGTGGATTTTGATTGCACAGAGCAGTTGGTGCCCCCAACCCTATGTTAGTGACCCTCAGGGGTCAACTGTATTTCTGTAGCCATTGTGTTCAGTAACAATCTCATTGGAAACCATGGGCTTGTTTTAGCACCCTGATTCTAGAAGACATACATATATTATATGTTATAAAATAATATGAGAATAATTTATAATATTCATAGATGACATAATATAAGAAAATGAAAACAAAATTAGATATCTTTTGTTCCTGAATTTAGGTTTTAATTAAAGAACAGAAGTTTGATAAATCCGATAATGAATAAAGGCTTTATATGGAGCTTTATATGATTTTTTAATACAAATTTTAAACTTGCTGTTCAATAATACTGTATTATATTAGAAAGAGTACTATGTTAGAAGTCAGAAAACGTGAGTCCTTGTCTTGTTCTATCACTCAGGCAAATGACACCAGACAAGTCACTTTAAATTTTCAAGTATAAAATTAAGAAACTTTTAACTAAGAAACTTAAATTTTCAAGTATGAAATTAAGAAAACTTTTTTTTTTTAATCTTTAAGATAGAGTCTTGACTTCTAAGGCTCAAGTCAATTTTCTTTTTCAATCCAGTTTAAACGTAAGAAGTCTTTGATTCTAATTCTGATTTCCAATTGAGAGAGACAAGGTAACTATTTTAGCATAGTGAGAAAATACATATTCTATGACAACAAAGAACTGTTAAATTGTTAAAGGAAACTAATAACAGATATTATACTCTATTAAGATTATTCATTTAAATCTTTAAAAACATTTATTTTTTTCCTATCACATGTTTATAATTGTCTTATATTGTCTTCAATTTAATGTCTTAAATTGAAAAAGTAAATCAAGTAAGAATTTTCTTGCTGCATTAGGTCTAGGTCATGATGCTGAACATTTATTTATTTATTTATTAACATATAATGTATTATTTGTTTCTGGGGTACAGGCCTGTGAATCATCAGTCTTATACAATTCACAGCACTTACCATAGCACATACTCTCCCCAATGTCCATAACCCAGCCACACCATCCCTCAGTTTGTTTCCTGAGATTAAGAGTTTCTTATGGTTTGTCTTCCTCCCTGTCCCATTTTGTTTCATTTTTTCCATCCCTGCCCCCATGACGTCCCACCCTGCCTCTCAAATTCCTCATATTGGAGAGATCATATGATAATGTCTTTCTCTGATTGACTTATTCCATTTAGCATAATACTGTCTAGTTCTATCCAAGTGTTGCAAATGGCAAGAGTTCAGGTTTTTGGTGGCTGCATAGTATTCCATTCTCTCTCTCTCTCTATATATATATACCACATCTTCCTAGATGTCCAGCAACAGATGAATGGATAAAGAAGAAGTGGGCATTTATTTTTATATAATACAGAGCTGTTTTCACTGCTTTGTAAATGAAATCTTCCCCCAAAGTGTACTATCAAATATTTCAAATATTCACAAAGTGAAAGAATTGCACAATATTCCCTACTCCCTAGATTTTACAATTAATTTTTGCAGTATTTATTCTGTTAAAAATCTCTCCATTTATAGATCTCTCAGTTCATCTCTCTGTCAATATTTGTCATGTAGTTTTGATGAATACGTTTAAGTAAAACATAGTCATTGAGGGGGTTTAGGGCATGCTATCCTCAAACATGGCACCTTGACATATTAAATATCTTAAGCTAAAGGAGTTTATGAAAATGGTAGAAGTAGGAAGGTAGCACTGACCCTCCCCTCCCTGTCCTTCTTCCCTGAAAACAGAGATAAATGTCCCATGTGAAGTATATCCTCCCAATACCAAGAGATATAGCATGCTTATCACCAGCCACAGGGAATTTAGGACTGAGAAGGTTGCATAAACAACCATTGTTACTTCTCCACCGTTTACTACCCATGGTCCCAACACCTTTTTTGGTAAAATATTCACATATATATTGTTTATTTGTTTAAAAGACATAAAGCATCCTTCTCTGATTCCTTCTTGGGGTCTTCATTCTCTTGTGAGGTCTCATGGACATGTAACAGTTCAATAAAGCTTGTATGCTTTTCTCCTGTTAATCTGCCTTATGTCAGCTTAATTCTTGGGCTCAGCCAGATACCCAAAGAGGGTTGGAAGAGAAAGAGAAATTTTCCTCTCCTACAACATTTTACTCTTAAGTACATTAGCATGTATATCATTAACTACATTTCAGTGTCTGTTTACTGTTCCTTTTGTTTGTTTTTTTTTGAGATAGGGAAACGTGTGTGCGCGTGCACGCGCATGCGTGTTCATTTCCCTGATTGTATTCTATAAATGCTGCTTTGTTCAATATAATTTCTAATGTGTTTGTCTCTAAGTGAAATAGCTAATAATTATCATGTCTTTTGTTTCTCTTGAGGGACTTGGGTGACTATTGCCTTTCCCTCCACTGTCTGGCTTTAGAGAAGAACTTTCCAACCCAAATTGCACCCAAACTATCTCAGGTTTGAAAATGGAAAATTCTTTAGTGTGGATGGTAGGAATGAGAAGAGAAAGATGAGTATGGGAGAAAAATACTGAACTACAGGCATTGTTGACACAAGAGGGGAAAGAAAGATTAGTATGAAATGAATGAACTTTGTAGCACTAGTTCATGAATAGGTAAGCAGGAAGTTTTCTAGATGGTTCCTGTTAAATAAGGTGGGATCCTTGTTTCATTCAGAGATCTTACATCTTAGACCACAAGAGCCTCTCTAACTTACAAACATACAAAATGAATTTATTAGGGAGTGTTAAATGTTTTACCATTTCTCTGGGAATACGGCGCCAGAGAATTACCATCCAAGATTACATACCAGGAAGAGTACACATATATTACATTGCCTGGCAAATTTCAGATATAATGGCACTGCCACCGAATACTGGCACTACAGCTTACACAGCAGCCACTGAGCGCAAGAACCCAAAATATGGCAAAATTTATAGCACAATCTCTGTCGTTGCTGGTTCTGAAAGCTTGAGTTGTGTTTTCCCATACTCTGCCACCCTTGTAACAGAATGGATTTTTCACATTGATCTCTTTCAAATCAATGTCTATTTTGACTGTACCTGGTTGACAAAATCTAGTTCACAGGCAATGTACTAAGGGCAAGAATAGCTGGGAGAGAGAGTTACCTAGCTTCTACACTGGGAACACAGAACTCATTAAATAAGGGAAACTGTCACAAAGGTTGTTCAAAAAAATATGGTATAAATATTCATTAGAGTCTTATCACCATGATACCATTTTGTCCATTACTGTTTTCTTGTTTTCTGAAATCAATGTATGTCATGCCAGCATCTTTCTGCTAATCTATCATTTGGTCATTCTGTTATACCCCTGCATACCTACATCCTCTCACAAAATTCTGTGTTCCTCACTTGTTTTCTTTTGGAAGTTACGTTTGAAATCTATCTTAATTGAAATCAAAGATTATTATATTGTTATCTTAAAATTCTCAATTCCCAGTTTATTTTACCAATTTATACAATTATAAAAAAACCAGACAGATAAGTTTCTTAAAGTGTTTTTGTACTTCTGTAATTCTTTCCTCCTTTCTTCCCCTGCTCTCTACTTCCTCCCTCTCTCCCTTCCTCTCTCTTCCCTCTTTATTCCTTTCTTTCTCCTTCTCTTCTCCATTCTATCGTTTCCTTCCCTTTATTCCATTAGGCTTGGGATTGATCACATGATTATGCATGATTATGACATCAGAAAGATAAACCAAATATTTATGAATGTCACTAAACAAAATAGGTGATACAGTCCTTGAAATCAGTCATATTTATTTTACCCCCTTGAATAAATTTGATCAAATGGGAGAATCAACATATCTTAACACTGAAACAGACCTCTTATAGTTATGAAATAATCACTTAAAAATCAAGATGTTTCAAATTTATTCAGAAGTTAAGAGCTGCACTGAATGACAAAATGCTCGCACCTAGGGTGCAGGGGATGATCTTCATGCAGTATGAGGTCTCATTTTTATAAGAAGGAAGATCTAGTCACTGGATAAAAGAGGGATTTATTTACATTTGTGAAGCTTTGAAATTATGTATTATATTTACAAAGTTTAGTATCTAAAACAATCGTGAATAACAGAAGTCCTATTCTAGACATTTTATACTTTGGAGACATAAATGAGTATGCTAGAGCCAAGAAGCAAAATATAAAAATTAATTGCTCAAAGGATTGGATGAAAATATATGGACTTTATTCATGGAATTTCTGGATATATGATTGGCCCATTTCCCCCTGGTTTATAGGATTTTGAAAGTAGAACAGAATGATAGTTATTAATCTCACTGGAAGTGGGTAGTTCAAAGATTATGAAAGAGTAAAGGTGACATAAATTTAAAAAGAAAACTATTAAAGATATTTGTCATGCAGCCAAACTCAGATCAAGTCACAGGATCTTAATACTGATCAATGAAAATCAAGCTAGTTTTCTTGAAATTAAAAAAAAAAAAAAAAAGGTAATGATGAGCAACCGAGGCTTAAAAGATGGTTAGGATGCTTTGACTCTAAATTAAGAGACAAATTAATACACTATTATATTGAAGCATTTTTTGAAAGATTTTATTTATTTATTTATTTGAGAGAGAGTGCATTTAAGCTGGGGTGGTAGCAGAGGGAGAGGCAGAGCAAAACCCTCAAGCAGACTCCTTGCTGATCCAGGAGCCGGATATGGGGCTTGATCTCATGACTCTGAGATCATGACCTGAGATGAAATCAAGAGTCCCATGTGGCTCCTTGCTCGGGGCAGTGGGGGGTAGGGGATCTGCTTCTCCCTCTCCATCTCCCTCTGCCCCTCCCTGGCTCAAATAAATAAATAAATAAATAAATAAAATCTTTTTTAAAAAGGGGGGGGAAGTCCCATGGTCAACCTACTGAGCCACTAAATTAAAATTCTGGGCCCCTTGAGGTATATTTTCTATTAAACTGTTTACTCTAAAACATAAGGAACATATCATAGCACTGATTAGAGAATAGTTCACTCACCCACCTGTGTTTTACATGATCATCTTTTTTTTAGATCCTCTATGGAAAAAGTGAAAAATATCTGAAGATACTGAATGTGGAGATTCTGAACGGCTCTGTTTATCAAATAAGAAATTGTTCAAAACAATAAAATGATTTATTAGAGACAAAAAGTCACTGAATCTTACATAGTTCTGGAGCAGGAAAAACTTTCACCCCATTTTTTAAAAACCTATTTGCAGCCCCAATTCTTAGGTGGAGAATTGTGACTCCTCCTCCTACAAGCTGCTCCAAATCTTTGGGCATAGCTATGTTCTGTTTGCTGATTCTAAAAAAGTACAAAGTGAAACAAATTGATTTTATGCTGTAGCTGAAATCTAAAGTATATTATTTTGTTTTGAAAGGGGTCCTGTTTATATCTACCTTAAAACTGGAAACATTAAGAATGAGAATTTTTTCATTCCTGGTTAATGAATCAAGTGTCTTGGGTTCTGGGTTCTGTTTACCATAAGCTTTTGGATATTGAAGATTCTGCTTGGGATTTCAGAATCTAATCTGTCAAAAAAAGGTCAATTTGAATTACCCAATTTCTAAGTTCCTTTCTTGATTAAACACACTCTGTTTATTTGCTCCAACAGAACCATTAATTCATTAAATATTTATTGAACATCTATCTACTAGATGCCAAGTACTCTGTGTCTAGGGATATAACAGCGAATATACAGAAGATACTTCTTTTTTAATGGAGCATAAATTGTAGTTGGGAAAACCACCTTACTTACTTTCTTATACTTAGCAGTGATAATTTAAAAAATATTTTATTAAGTTCCCTATGTACAAAATTATTTTCCATTTTTATTTGCAAAGCACCTTCAGTTTTTATCATCATAGTTTTCATGTCAACTATGATAATAAATTTTGATATATAGAGCAATATGTCTCAAAACCTCAGTGCAGTCCATATCTTCTCTTCCTTGACCTACATAAGAGTTTGATACCTGCTTTAAGTTATGTCATCCTAACACTGAAATGTTTCTTCATCCTGAAACTATTTATAGTGCCTCAGTCCTGTGCCAGTCACTGCTCATAGCTTTAACTCTTCTTTCCCATTCTTGATGTTTCTCTCCTCTACTAATCTAATAACATCACAATTGGTCTCCTCGACCATTGATCCTACACACTATAACTTGAAGAACATTCTCAATACTTAACCCTAATTATGTTGTTCCCTAATTTAGAAAGCACCAGTGTTTCTTAATTTCCTTCGAATTACAGTTGAAAATTCTTAGGTTGGTGAAAATTCACCCTACCTGGAAGTCACTGGGCTATTAGCATTATGATATTATTTCTGTGGAAAGGCTAGACTTTGGATACATGAATAAAAGAAAGAACAAAGTGATGTATTTACTTACTGAATACTATGTAGGAACTAGTGTAGGAGCAGTATCTCTTTTGGGGAATGTGCTAGGGATGTGGTTCTAAAATTTCATTGTCAGAATCCCTTTAGACTCCTATAGGTTATTAAGAGTTTTGTTTATGTTGGCTACATCTATCAATATTCAAAGTATCAAAATTAAAACCTAAGTACATTAAAAATATTTAGTTATTAATTCATTTAAAAAATAAAAATAATAGGGGTGCCTGGGTGGCTCAGTCATTTAAGTGCCTGACTCAATTTCAGCTCAGGTCATGATCTCATGGGTTGGATTGAGCCTCATGTCAGGCTCCTTGCTCAGTGGGGATTCTGCTTGAAAGATACTTTCCCTCTCTCCCTCTTTCTCTCTCTAAAAATAAACAAATCTTTAAAAAATAACAATAATAAGTACTTTAATTATTAATGTAAATATCATTTTTGTGAAATTTAACTATATTTTCCCTAACAACTAAAATAATAAAGGGAAGAGTGACCTTTTTTACAGACCTTTGAAATGTCTGGCTTAACAGGCTATAGGTGAATTGTCATGTCTGCTTTTCTGGATTCAGTCTGTTGCGATATATTGTCTTGGTTGAAGTATATTAAGAAAATCTGGCCTCACACAGATATGTAGTTGGAAAAGGGAGGAGTATTCTAATAGTTCTTAAGATAATCAAGAATGTTTATATTTATCTTAATACGCTATCAAAACTTGATTAGTAGTTTCTTAAATGTTGAAATCTGAAATTATATAAATGAACTTTTTGTGCAAAAGTGATAGTCTAATTGACAAAAAGGTCATTATTATTATGAAAATGATTTTTACCTGAAAGGGCCTTGAGAACTACATAAAGGAAATAAAAAATAAACTGATGCATTCATCACAATGACTGAGACTACATACTTTAATTTCAGAAAAAGTCCTGTTCCTCACATGTTACAGGGCGTAGGGTAGTTTATGAAACTTGTCTAGGTAGTCCTTTCTCCCTTTCAATGAGTAATGATCATAATAACAATATTAATTTTAAAGAGTTATTACATTTGAATGATGACACAATGCATATCATATTCTTTGGCACTGTGCTTTCTGTATTATAAAGTCACAGTAAATGTTGACCATAATATTATTAATGAATATTTAACATGTGACATGAATCAAATGATCAAAAACTGAGTAAGAATGTAAGTTAAACAACCCTACGTAAGTGATCTATATTTTGGAATAAAGTTTCCATCTTCTTGGCTAAAAACTGCAGGGCATCTTCAGGAGTAATAAAGTTTCCAGAGCATCCATATGGCTCAGAGTAGGACTGAATTATCACAATAAAAATGGCTCAGTAAAATAAAAATCTTAGTATGCCTGCAAAGAAGATTTTTGCCTCAAATAGAAACAAAACAAAGCAAAATATGTTTATGTAGTTATAAGAGGAACTAAACCAAGAGAATGAAAAAAAAAATCCTCAACCGCACTGATTGCAATGAAACTGAGTTGGACCATGTTTGCCTTGTTTGGGAAAAACATTTTTCTATCCTTTTATTACCACATGCAGTCAATAGTCCCATGTGATTAACAAAATCATCTTGAAACACTGGCATGTGTTGGCCACAGATGAAAAATTAAATGGCATTTTTAAATTCCCGCCCCTCATCTCATTTAAGAGAGAATGTTGTTGCACTTGGACTCCAGTCCGTCTAATCAGGCAGCACATTTCCTATCACGTCTAACACCTGGCTGACTCCCGTGTGCCAACTGTGCCCAGTGCAGTGATATGTCTGGAAGTAATTATTTCTATCACCCACATAAGGCCAGGGGATATGAGACTCATCACATGCTTACCTTTTACACGAACTTCATTTTTCATTTTAGATGCCTGTGTGAGTTGGCCCACATAGATTCACCTGAATCCCTAAAAGGGAAATTTGCCCCCAAATTACAGCTGGGATGAGAAGTATCAGATAAGAAAAGTACCCTCACCAGTGACTCAGTCTTTTCCATAAAGCAAATATACACATAGAATTTTGATAGTGACATCTTTTCCTACGTAAATGGATATCAACTGTATTCATGCCATAATGCTTTGCCATATCCTTATGCCTTGAAATGACATCCCTCCCTTAGGATAACATGTCCTACAAACAAGGAACAACTCATGGCACTGTCCTATCCTTATTATAGAATTTGATCTAATTTTGGTATATGTGTGAATTCTTTTTCTCTCTCTCTAATAAATGCATTATAAAAAGATAATAGGTAGAGAGATAAATTGATATAGATATAATATTTTTGGAATCAATATAACTATACAAACTTAAATCCTCCACACTGACATTACAATGTTCAGATACTTTTCCTTTTGCTAAACCTTTGTGTAACAGATATCGATTAAATCATCTCCTCTTTCAGGACCCTTGGGTATTTAGATTACGCTATCTTTGGAGTCTTGTTCTGGCATTCAATCAATGCATGCAAGAGAATATGTTGTATCATATTTAGCAGACTAAGCTCTCTGAGGAAAGGATTAGTGAATAGTTACTGAGTACATTTTAAAAGCAGATTTTTCTCTGTAATATCTATGCCTATTCTTGGAACATATAACCGGATATGTTCAAAATACAGATGCAAAAAGGAGAGACGTCCTAAATAAAGTGTATTCATCTGATCTGCATATTTTGAAAGACCGAATCTTCCCTTGCTTTCACATTTTATTTTTATGTTTTAATTGAAGCTTTGCATAATTTAAGAGTAAGATGGATAATCAATACAAAGATCAATTCAGCACTAATCCCTGTGTGAGATCACTACAGTTTTCTTGGCAAAATGCTGCATAAAACTAGTTTAGTGTTTCCAATTAAGATAATCTATTAAAATAGCTTTTAATAATATATAAGCAAGTACAGATATATAATATAAGGGAAATCAGAGGAGGAATAGCACAATCTTATGTGAAATTAAAAAGTGATAATTTTATGTAGTAATATTCAATTATATGGATACTAACAAATTGTAATTCAAATAAAGAAAATACCGATCCCGTGTAGACTTCCACCATTTTCTATTTCTAACCCAGTGTTCTCTGAATCCTTCTGCCACAGGGCCCAATCATCTGAAAGCATTCTCACCTTGGTTCATTGTTAAAGAGAGAAAGTGGCTGCCTGTTTGAAGTAGACATGTAATAGGGGCATTCTGCTGTTAACCACATAGGGAGAGACTATTCTGACATTAGCTACTATCTGCTCTGACCATTAGAGTTCTATATTCACTGGCAGGAGAAGGAATTCCATGACAACAAATGGCATAGCTGACTTTCAACTCAGGAATCACATCTCAGGAGATCTGAGAAGTGAGATTGCATTCTAATTTGAAATAGAATTCCCTTTTTTTTATATATTACACAGAAAAAAATGTATGTATAAAATGAAATTTTGTTTTGCTATGTATAAGTTATGGTATAGAAAGAGAATTTACTTATCAACATTCTAATATTATTGAACTTTATATAAAATACAAATTTAATGTATCAAAAAATGCAATACCTATAGAAATGGACACTAATTAGTGGTTTCCAGGGGTAAAATGGAATATGGTGGGAAGAGAGTGGATATGGTTATTGAAGAGCAATAAGAGGGATTCTTGTTAGAAGTACTATTCTTCTTCTTGGCTGGGATGGTGGACACATTAATGTACACGAGATAAAATTGTATAGAACTAAACATATACCCCACATACATATATACAAATACGAATCAGTACAAGTTGAACTGAGGAAATCTGAACAAGACCAGTGGATGGTGTTAATGTCAATATCCTAGTATTAAAATTGTACTATAGTGTGGCAAGATATTATTATTGGGGGAAACCAGCAAAAAAGTTCTCAGGATATCTCTGCATTATATATTACAACTGTATATGCATCTATAATATCTTGAAAAAAAGTTTTAAAGAATAAAAAATGTTCTGTTTTTTCATATGAATGTAAAGAGCTTGGAAGGCCTCACTTCCATCATCACAATGAGAAAAAAGCTGAGTAAACTAAAAACCAACAACTCTTCTGAGATCCTTTATTGAGAATAGAGATCACATGGCCAACTGCTTCCCCCAACATCAATGAGACAGACGGGCAGACAGAGACTCACAGCTTACTAGAGTAGTAGTCCATGGACAGAAACCATACCTGGGGCCAGTACAGGGTTAAGAAAACTTAAACTGCAATTAATCAATTGCTGGGGGTTCCATGTGGACAAGCTTGAAAGTTAAAATCCCAGGGAGGGTCAGTCATAGGGGTCCCCACACTTTCCTGAACTTTGCTTTCAGGAGCCCCACCAGGTTTTCACAGTGAAGATCAGTGGAAAATGCTCTTATACTTCCAGTAGGGAGAAGACAAAATTCTTCATTTTGAAATATGCCCAGAATATTATGTACTCCTTAATGAGGCTTGCCTACAAGGGAAACTATTTTACCAAACCCTAAGCAACTGGGTCTTACCGGAGCCTAACTGACCTATGTGAAGGGAAATATATAATATTAGCACCCTTTAGTCTTCCAGGTAGGAAAAGGAAATATCCAACTACAGCTGTCTCTGGTCCTTTTGTTTCACCTACAGGGGCAAATAAATTAAAACAAAGCAGAGACACACTTAGGAAAGTGACAACCTAAGGACACAGACTCACTAAAAGAATGAGACCTAATCATAAGAGTATAAAACATTTCTCCTTTTCCAAACCTTACTATACCTCGATGATGCTCTTGCATAATAACAGAGTAATACAAGTGAAGAAACTATGCATCTTGGACATCATTTAAGAAATGTCTAGGGAGGGACGCCTGGGTGGCTCAGTGGGTTAAAGCCTCTGCCTTTGGCTCAGATCATGGTCCCGGGGTCCTGGGATTGAGCCCCATGTCGGGTTCTCTGCTCAGCGGGGAGCCTGCTTCCTCCTCTCTCTGACTGCCTCTCTGTCTACTTGTAATCTCTGTCTGTCAAATAAATAAATAAAAATCTTAAAAAAAAAAAGAAAGAAAAAAAAAGAAATGTCTAGGGAATTGGGGAGGGTATGTGCTATGGTGAGTGCTGTGAAATGTATAAGCCTGATGATTCACAGACCTGTACCCCTGGGTAAAAAATACATTATATGTTAATAAAAAAAGAAAAAGGAAGAAAGAAAAAGAAATGTCTAGGGAAATCCAAAGACAAAAGTGGATACAAAAACAAGGAACCCTGAAGTGCTTCTGACAACAAAGGTACAACAGTGAGTATGGCTTAATTCCTAGTCATATAAACATAAAACTTTACACTAAAGACCTATTTACCTCAGTTCCTTTTACTTGCTGCATCATATCAGGCTTTCAGAAAAAAATTAACAAGGCACAAATGGAAAAGACAAAATGTACCATCTGAAAAGACCAACTAATCAGAACCAGATTCAGGTAAAGACAGAAATTTTGGAATTCTCAGACTGGGAGTTTAAAACAACTGGGATTAATATAAGGAAAGGGCTCTAACAGAATAAGTAAACAACACCAGAGAGCATGCATCATGTAATAAGCAGAGAGATGAAAACTCTAAGAAGATCAAAAGAAATGGTAGAAATAAAAAACAGTATAACAGAAATTTGATAAGCTCATCAACAGACTTGGTATGATTGAGAAAAGAATCAATGAGCTTGAAGAAATATCAATAGAAACATCTATAACTAAAATGCAAAAAAAAAAGAATGAAAAAAATTGAATGAAATATCCAAGATTCAAAGGATAACCACAAAATGTACAAAATATATTAATAGAAATACCAGAAGTAGAAAAAAGAGAGAAAGG